>NW_022280055.1:5344586-5347225 GCF_004355925.1 Anarrhichthys ocellatus | reverse complement strand
TATATATATAAGTGACTTGCATACTGGTATTACTGGTATTCGTTTTACCTAACTGTTTCATTATTTTGAAAAGAAAGAATACATTCTTTTATTACTAGATTAATCTTGGTTCTAGTCATCTGATCAGTGATCTCATAGGTAAAGCCAGCGAGTTATTTAAAAGGCACATCTACCATGCAAGCTGTGAGACAAGCATGCCAGATGAAATCATCGTCTCCATCTCCGTCTGCACATGAGTTAATCGTGACATCTCTCACAGCACGTGTTCGCGCAGCAATTAATCCTCCGAATTGTATTTTGTACATTTGCATAAGTGATTATGTTAGTCTGCAGCACCCATGTGTTCCACCTGCGTTAATTGCTTAATGGCCGCACAGGGGGGAGGGGGGGATTTGGGACTTCCTTTCTTTTTAGAGGAAATGTGTACGTCGATAGCTGTGTCGTCTAAAATCTCACATGGCATTTTCTTTCTCCTTAACGTCTGGAGCTGAGAGCAGAGACGCCCCTCTCCCGACGAAAGCTGTTGACACTTTGTCAGACTTTTTATACAAGGTCGCTCGAACGTAGGAGCCAAGATCAATTGTATTCATGTCATTTCCGCTGACGCTGCTGCCTTGTAGCGGCCAATCAACTCACTCGAGCTGTCGCCACACACAGCCGCGTGGAGGATCCTCTTAATCTCCTGCACTTTCGACCAGGTCCTTTCTCCTTGTTGCTCCTGATTTGTTTAACATAGGTGCAATTTTCCTCTTTACACAGAAACAAATCACGATATGTCTCTTTTGACAGCAGCTTCTGAGCTTTATTGTATAAGAAGCCTCCACTGAAACCACATTTGCAGTAATTGTGAAAGAAATCTCTTCATGACATTGCAGCTTCTTTTGTTGGACCTGATCCAAAAAAGTGAGATTGCAACATAAAAGTCATGGGTTTTAAGCTGTCTCCTTAGTGTCCTTTGGTAAAACTCAGTTGTGAATGCACCAAAGGATTGCCTGTGTGCAAATAAAACAAAAGTAACTTTGCTAACTTTGCTACCAAGCAAATCGGGTCTCGATGCTTCTGTGCTATTTGCACGGATTTAATAAAGGTTCTATGCAAAAAATATGCAAAATGTACCTTTTTCTATGCGAATGATCGTCATTGCAAGAACAGTCCAATTCACAAACATCAGCGCTAATAGCCACACTGAAATTATTAGCGTCTTCAGAGAGTTGCTGGTAACTGACAGTGGCGCCAGCAGGATTCTATTCCATAGGCCCGCTTATAGGCTACAGTACCTTACATTTTGGTTCCCAAACCCATGACTACAACGCCACCATACAATTTTTGATTACGTGCGAGCATTTCAAAGACCAGGCCTGAAAAACAGCCACCTAAATAATAGGCTGCAGAATATATCCAGAATCGCCTTAAAACCCTTGATGGCATATTGTTGCCCTCAGGCAACAAATTACCTTTTTGGACCTCACACCTCCCTTTCAATTGTTTTTAACATGAAAACAGTATATACTATCACCAGACTAGGCCCTGGGCCACAATATACCCCGACAACATTAATTCAGCAGCCCCCATCAATAGACAGCGACAATTAGTAAATTGAGTGCCCTCCTATTCAGTAAACACAACATGAAACTCATCAATATAAGACAGTACGTCAACAATAAGTCAAGACGAAGCTGTGATCACAATACACAGACATTAATTCAGCAACTTCCATCAGCAACACATAATAAACAGAGTGCCCTCCTGATCAGTAAACACATTACGTGTATAAATGTGTGTGTGTAATACAGATACTATTTTGACTTTGACGGGAACCTTTTATTATTTAACTCCGCCCACACTTAGCAGGAGCGGGGCGAAACATACAAAAGGGTTGCTTGGGAGTCCTACCAACATCACACTCTGCAGATACATACAACACAGCAGCTTACTGTAGGACAACATGAGCAACAGAAACAAAAGGATGACAGCCCTGGAGGCTCTGGAGCACATCCTTGATCACGACAGTGAAATAGAGGAGGATGTGTCTGAAGATGAAGACCATCTTGAGGTCAATTCAGATTATAATGGTGCTGATTATGAACCATCAGATGAGGAAACTGATATACCTGTTCCTCCAAGCAAGACATTCGTGTCAAAGAATTGTGAAATACAGTGGTCATCCTCACCCAACACACGTCAGCCAAGACTGTCTGCCGAAAATATTATAAAGACCGTGCCAAAATGTATTTGCATAAAAATAAATAAAATTGAAAACCTCCAGGTACCCGGTCATACCTTTCTTTTCACCATAGACATAGAATCACTGTACACTAATATTGAAACCCCACTCGGCCTCATTGCCATTCAAGTTATTTTTAATAAATACCCCGACCCAGACAGACCATTCAAGGAAATAATCCAACTTCTCCACATTACCTTGACTCGGAACGACTTCACATTCAAAATAAACACTGTCTCCAGTTGTGCGGGTGTGCAATGGGCCGGAAATACTCTCCGGCGTATGTGTAGCGGTGCACAGAATGACGTCACACAGGCTCAATCTGGTGCTACACATTTAATGAAAATGGTTCTGTAAAATACAAAGATATAATACATACGTTTAGGTATGCAGTCGCTTCTCAGCACTTTCTTCT
>NW_022280055.1:5238235-5344576 GCF_004355925.1 Anarrhichthys ocellatus | reverse complement strand
GCTTCTCAGCACTTTCTTCTTCTATCCTGTTCAGAGATTCTCCTATTCTCGCGTATTCGCGCAAGACTTCCCTCTGGCTCTGTGTCACAGACACTGCTGATGTCGCAACACTGCCACCTACTGGCGATCCACTGGATCTACTGCCTACAAATGTATCTGGCGATAAATAACACTGTACCCCACATTTTAACTAAAATGAACACTTCCTCCTCATTAACACATAGGAAACATAATAAACTCACTTAACTTACACTACACCCAAGCAACTATTGTACTTCCTGAAAAATGACTTATTGTGCCACGTATGCAAACATCTACCTGGCCCATTGGGAGAGAACGGCATTCCATAAACTGCAGCACAAACCCCTGCTCTACTTCCGGTACCTGGATGACATCTTCGGCATCTGGGACCACACCGAACAGCACTTTCACACATTGTTGGACAGCTTAAATACACATCACCCTACAATAAAACTCAAACATAACCTCCAACATCTTTCAGTCGAGTTCCTGGACACCAGGGTCTTCTTCCAAGAATCCGGCAACCAGAACAAAACCCTGGCCACGAAAGTCCATTTTAAAGAAACCGACCGCCACGCCCTCCTCCACAAATCCAGTTACCACCCCAAACACACCTACAGAGGTCTCATTAAGTCTCAGCTGATCCGGTTCCACAGGATCTGCACCCTCCCGGGTCATCTCCCCCACGTTTTTAACCCCCAGAGCAGACTCGGTTTTAACTTGGGGCAGGCCCTGCCACCCACAGCTTCCAATGTGGTTTATGCTGTCAGGTGTGGGGCCTGCCACAAACTATACGTGGGGGAGACAAAAAACAAACTGCACCTTAGAATCAAGCAGCACTTTTATATGATCAACAGTGGGAATGACACGAGCGTCCTATATGTAAATGTTAAACTCCATGGCGCACACGGTCTCCAAAGTGTGGGCCTGGAGAGCAGCAAGCGGTGGAGCACGGCACAGCTGAGACTGGGAACTGTAGACCCTCACGGGCTAAATGAAAAATATTAACCCAGTCTGTTTTCATCACATCGACGTGGACTAGCGGAGCCAGGGATCGACACCACGATCCTCTGATTGAAGGACGGCCCTACTCTACCACTGAGCCACAGTCGCCTCTAGACGCATGGACGAAGTATTTTTTGGGTGAAGTATTCCTTTAACTAGCCTGGATATCAAAGCGCTACCGACAGGCCCATAAAAACTACTCTTCAACCAGAGAGGAGGGAGATTAACAAAAATGCTCCGTCTGCTGGCCTGTGTAAAGACAATCCATTTTTTATGAGAATACAATACTGGCAGCTCAATCAGCATGCAGCACAGCATGCAGCACAGCATGCAGGAATGCTGTGCTGCTGAGCTCGCTGCTATTTCTGCCTTCCGCCGTGTCTAAAGCTGACTTTCGAGAGCACACTATCTTCTGCTGTGCAGGTCAGTCGTGGTATTGACTGAGAGTGTTTTCAGGCATATTAAATCCAGTGACAGTTCCTGAGGTCAGGGGGGTTTGGAGAAGCCGCTGCATTCATGTCGGACTGGATCACAGCATGTTTTTGAAAAAAAAAAAAATCTGTATTTATTTGCCAGAACAGTTCCACTACTTTAACCTAAATGTGTACAAAGTGTGCAGAGGGTTAATTTCCTATCCAAAGGTTTTGGATGTGGGTGTTTTAATGAGGAAAGTAAAGCAAGAGACAAATAAAGAAACTGAGGAATGTTGGCCAGACTTGATTTCTCTTTATTTTAGGTTGCAGTCCACTGAATAACTTCTCTATTCTGCTATACTGTTAAAGAAGTAAATATATATTTGGCTTTAATAGACTGCCATTAAAGTTAGAGCTGTTTTATCTAAAGTAAGTGCTAAAATACTGCCAGGCTCGTGTGCCAAAGAGTCTGTTGTAGATGAGAAAGGGAATCCATGTCGGTTTTTTTTTGCTCCCTGAAAGTCCTGCATTGGATGCACACAGTTTGTTCTGGATACAGATGCTAATTGCATTTTAATGTGTCATTAAATATAAACCCATAAATCAAATGGTAGCACAGTAATTGGGGTTTAGAGACTTAGATGCCCCTTAGGAGAAATAATCCCACTTTCAGAGTGTTCTGAGCAGTGCTGGATTTCAGGGCAAACAGATAAATGGCCAGCTTTCCTGTCTGACCACAGTTGTTTTCAGTGGGGTGGCGAGGCCCGGCTTACGAAGCCAGAGCCTGATGGAAACAGCATGGACAGGATCCAGGATCCTCCGTGAATGAATGCAGACAATGGTAATGCTTCCACCAGGGGGGGAGACGGGCCAGGACGCCAGCAGCTTTGAATCAAAATATGAATGCAATCTGTTAAACCAACAGGGCACATGCAGGTTAAGCCGAGCTGATTTCATAACTGCAACACAGGCACGCGTAAGTGTGTGTTTAGTGGAGTTTCACAGAAGTTGACGTGGTCCGCTACAATTTCAGAGTGTCAGAGAAAGCTGCAGATCCCACTCAAACAATAACTTTATAGAATTAGCCAATAATCTCACTAATGGTTGTTTACTTGTAAAGGTCCTATGAATCCTCTGGTTAACAGACTTGACCCAAAGCATCAAGAATTGCATGTGGAGAGCTGACAACAAGAACAACAGTTTTGAACATGAGGTAATTTATTTTACAAAGTCTCCAAAAAGAAACAGCAGTCCAAGGGTTGGATTTTAAAGCTTCTGAAAAAGATACGATTACTTGTCACTCAACCCGCTTTCTGTGATATTTTGTTTAATTCCAATCATTTTTAGTAACTTCATGCAATTAGTGACAGTGTGGGCTCAGTGGTAGCTCTGGCAGCGAGGGGCGGGGTTTAGCGAATGGTCAATTGGCACACCGTTGTGGTGGCTGTGGGGGGGTGCGCTCGAATCCTGGTGGTCCTAGTGTCACAGAAAGCCATGCAGTGACTGCCTAAAAGACATTGCCAAAATAAAAACAAGAACATGACGGATCATCACTCTGACTTGAACAGAATGTAGGCGGGACTTGCAGAATCTATACATGAACATGCACACAGACATATATATACAGTACATAATCAAATAATCCAGAAAAGGGAAGAATATATTTCATCTATCACTGGAAAGGTGGAAGATAAGCTGCTGAAATCTTCCTGTCAGACGTGGCTGCCCTGATCTGTTGTTTTAACAGAATTAGGAGGATCTGAGGTGGATTATTGTTGGGGCTGAACCAACACTGTGTGGGACTGCCGGGCTGCGCTTAGATGTTCCAGGCATTTTATACTGTTGTCAGAGTGATGTGACGGGGAATGAAAGGCTTTTCTGTGCACACAGGCTGAGTCGTTGGGAGGAGGAATGTAGCCTGCTATTGAACTCTGCGGGAGACACAATGATTAAGGAAAAGACATATTACTATTCGCCCTATGAATTGGGGATTAAATAAATTCCAAACTGATTACCATCTGGCAAGAGAAACTTTTTCCGCTGAAAACTCACATTGCTCTTGTGCCGCGTCAAACTAACCCTGTCATGCAACTGTTGAGTGATTCGTCATGCAGCGCCTGTTTGGCGGGGGCTGAAATGGAATTAACGCTAATCTGACATCCAACTTCTAGTTTACACAGGCACCTGCACACTGCTGGAGTGAAAGGGAAATCCCAGCCCCAAACATTGTGCTGCTCTTACAAACAGCTAACCCTGCTTGATGTATTTTTTTTATTATATTTTTTTTTAACAAAACTTCCAGGCATTGTTGTCTCCTCTCTGACTTTGTTGAACCGGTAAAACTTACGATGCTTTTGTCTCCGCTGGATCAAAGAGAGCGCCTGTGGGTGCTGTCAGAAGTCACCCAGGGAAATGTAGGAATGCAGTACCTGACATCAAAGTACGCAGTGAAGGAAGAGGGCAAGTGGACCCACTCAAAGTACGCCACCGTGCTTAGTGTCACTTGATGAGGAAAACTAATGTTGATTCATGCATACGGAATTGTAATGCACAATGCATCATAAGAGCTGTTGCTGCTGTAATACCTTCTGATCTGGTAATGCTTTGTGTGTGATGTACTTTTCAATGTATGTCGAGTTAAGTTTTCAGTTATGTAAACAATCAACAAATGTTTTCTTATTCATTCTCAAATTTGTTCATAAAAAGGGCACCTGACCAGAGGTCTATTTAGATGGAGAATACATGAGGGGGTGATCACAGCCTGCAACAATACTATTGAAATGCTTTATATTAAGTAGTATTAGGAAATAAAAAAACAATTAATTAACTATTTTATGGTCTACAACTCAAATGTGTCCTGAATCAGTGTGTATTTGTTGTGAGTGGTCATGTCATTATTTCTTACCGAGGAACATTTTGGGAAATAAAACCTTGATGGATCTGGCAAAATTTCTTAATATTTAGTTTTTTTATATCAGTGTTTGTTTTCTGGCATATTACAGCCAACGATTAGTGCTAAAATAGCGTGAACCCATTATTAGCACGAATTTGCATTGGGTCACCTGCTTGTCTTTGTGGAACACAATATAAAAACGCAACGCGAGACCCACACATCAAAACATTGCTCCATAGCACAACTAGTGGTCAAAAAGTGTAAAGGCTATTCTAGTATTCATTATGTTTTTATTTATTTATTACCCGATTTTGTCCACATGAACCGCCCAAAATAGACAACATTACAGTTCCTCGTGGTAGCTTTAAGATATTTATGATGCAGTGTTGGGGTATACATTAATTAACTCCGGCAACCACATGAAAACAATAGTGGATGTATGCATGCTGTTGTTTTTATTCAGTTGGAGGGTTATTTTGGCTGCTGCCCTGTATTAGCAGTACGAGCACACAAAGTAATCGAATTGAAAAAAAAATGCTAAGTGTGCCATCTTGAAAATAGGCAAATACTTGATAGTGGCAGCATTGTGTCTTATTTCGCTCCACAATGAGGCCTGTAAATTAGAATTAAATGTTGCTTTAACTGCATATATATGGATTGTGGAACAAAAGTCACCAAACAGAAAGTAATGAGATTACAATGGGGTAAAATTCTCCAGTCCATTTCCATTTCCGAGCACCATTTGAAGCAGGCGTTCAGTGTTGTGTAGCAGATGGCACTGTGGAAGTAACCTTCCTCACCCACACGTGGCTGCCTGGAATAGAACGACGCCATATCGCTAATGTGGGTCTTCCAATTTGTGGCATTACTTTGTCGCCATTGGTGTTGAGATTATTTTTAACAATAGGATATAACCTTAATGAAGAGCATTCTAGGGTAATGTAATGATCAATAATTGGAGAATTTACGGAGGGTGGATGAGTGAAAAGTAGCCGCCCGTGAAAGAAAATCAGCCAAATTATGTCCGTGAGAGGAAATAAGGACGCCATAATTCACAGACAGACACTTGCTGTGTGTGTGCGCGTCTCTGTGCAATTTCACCCTCTCCCCCACTTATTTATGTAGAATTCAAGCAAGAGCACGACTAGAAGAACCTAGCGTGGAGGGGGGGGGGGGAGAGGAGAGGGCGGTCGGGAGAGACAACGTGCGTTTTAAAATTCTAGTCGTTTTTTTGTTGCCATTCCACAGCAATGTGTCACCGTCAAATGCTTTATCTGTCAACTGCACTCTTGCCCATAGACAGCCCTGGGCCTTGTGGGAGACTTCACGGTGGCTTTTTTTTTTTTTCTTCCCTCTTTTCCCCTCGTCTGCCTGTGGCAGGTGTGCAGTCATCACAACTCCATTAGCTTCACCACGGCAATAAAAATGCATTAACCTGCTACTCTGAGGACCCCGCTCATTACCCTGGTGGGGCTCCGAGGAGCTTGGGAGACTGGGACGGCATGTCTACTAATGGAGGCCGGCCACTACAGGTGTGCACACTCAAAGCCCTCGGAAAAACCTGAGCGCCCGACATGACCCAAGCATTCTAGTCTCAGGTTTGTATGAACTCAAACTTATGTTTTCATTCTACCTGAAGGGACAGTAAACAACTCAGGCTCCGGTTTTAATCTGCCAGTATCCAAACAATTCAAACGCCAAACCTTTAATTAGAAATGACTGATTTGAAGCACGATGACAACCATAAATATTTCAGGAAAATTTCACCTTTTCTATCTGTTATGTAAAATTGTACACACTTCAAGGTTCTCTATACGACATTCAGAGCATTAATACAGCAGCAAACAACTATAAGCTATGTACGGCATCGTCGCGGAAGCGTAGCGCAAACCCTCCAGTTCCCCCCCTCAGGTAAGCACTGTTAGCTTTGTCAGCGTTGTTGACCATTGTTTGCGGTTGTTAGCGTTCTTAGCAGCGTTAGCGCAGCCGTCGCCTTGTTGAGAGTCCCTGAGAGGCAATAGATATGCTATTGTTTTTTGTTGAGCATCTTAAGTAGTTTTGGAGACGTAGGAACATGTCAACATCCATACAACAAAGTCCGACGGACCAAGAGACTCGTTCAGTCAGACCATGGGGGGGATTATTAAATGGGCCTGCTGGGCAAGACCCTCTGTTTGAAGTGACTGTTATAAGGTCTCCTAAATGGAAAGTCACAGGGTGGGGCTGTACTTTTCTTTCTTTTATTTTACCTTTGATACCAAGTGTCTGCTGATACGATATTGATTTCTACTTTTGTTCATTTGCAATGTGCATACTTAGGCTACAGTGAGTCTGCAGTAAAATTAATGAAGCAATTGAAATATGTTGCACTGCAGGATAGCTCTGCCTATACATCAATGTACACTTTGGGTAATAATGTAACAGTTGGTTTTTGTTTCCCCTTGTCAGACTCGCCAAGTTTCCCAGTCTGACAGCATTTTGGCGATGTTGAGACATTCCCAGATCTCAACAATTCACCTGAGATAACACCCAAAATTCATGAAAATAGACTGCAAATATCCTTTTGCAGGTGTCGTTCTTATTGCTCTCGAGATTAAATTGGGCCCCTTGAACAGATGAGATAGACGATAGTTTTCATCAACATGTGGAGAGCCTTTGATTCCCCCATTTAAAAAAAAGAAAAGAAAAATTCAAGTTGGGGCTGGGAAATGCGCCATGAAACAGAATGCCATCTGCTGTTCAGGCTCAACTCCAGTTGCTGTCAGGTCAACTCAGACCCCAAAACTGGATGAAGCCCCCGTCTTACAAAAAGTCATAAGAAATATTTTTGACGTTTTAAAAAGGTCTCTGGTATCAAACACTCTGCTGGAGTTAGTGTTAAATCACACTCTACTCTGAGGCATGCAAGGCTGCCTTTTTAGAAAAAAGATGAAATCCCCCATCACACTCCCCACCCAGTGCCATCTCTCAACAAAAGACAAGCATAATAGGTACCCACATACCGCACTTGGCCCTCTCTGCAGGCATTTCCATCTGCACCCTGATAAAGAGGCCTATTGGTGCTCTTGTCGGGTGGGATTGGGAGGTCTGACTGGCTCACCGCAGGGGTTTGTCCACCTCCCTCGCTGTCCTCGCTAATCCCGGTCCTGACAACCGGTGAGAGGACCAATCACAAGATGCCTGGCCGGTCCTCCAAATCCACCCAGGTCAGGGATAATTAGCCTGTAGATTTCTCTTTCAATCCACTGTCTGAACACGTCTGAGAAACGGCGTCTGTGAGAGACACATGTGCTGGATCTGAATGGAATTAAGGAGGTGCAGAATGGTGAGGGTCAGCTTCTTGTGTACCAGCATCCAGGCCTCTCCGGGAGATCAAAATGTGGCCCCCTCTTCTTTTTTTTTTTCCTCCATGAGAAAAAAAAAATCTCCTGGAGATTTGGCAATGATTAAAAGCTCTGCCGCTCTGTTCAAGCAAAACCACATTCTATTAAAATTCAGTTTGCCACCGTCCACGCTCAGTTATGTTAACGTGTTGTTTCATCATGAATTACTTTGGAATAGCAGATTTCAAAAATGTTTAGCCTGGAAGGGAGCCAACAAGTACTACTTCTTCGTGTTAGTTTAGTTTTGGGTGAACCAAGACAGACATGAATCAAAGGCAGTCATCACTAACAAGTTTTTCCTCTTTTTCCAGAATGAAAATCAGCAGAATGAAATCAGCAAAATTAAACTCAATCTCCATAAAGTTAGTTCGAGGAAACAAATCACAACTCAAGGTCCACAAAGTCCACTTTAACTTTCAGTATTTCAACAATTTCTTATCTTTCAACTGCACATTTTCCGTTGTGAGAGCCATTGATTGTATATAAAAGTGGAAGTGTTCACTGTGACGTCACCCATTGTGGTGTGTTGACTTGGGTTTCAAAGCATCAAGTTTAGCATTTTGGCTGTCGCAATCTTGATTTTTTTGGAACCACACTTGGTTTAAACTTGGCCTCCCCAACTGATACTTTTTGGGGATGTTTTACATGCTTTATGGATTATTATGTGCCGTCACATATGATTGTCGACTTTCTCTTTGTATTCTTTTATGCTTTTTGTGCAGAGCAAATTCCCCAGCGTGCATCTGTTGGGATGCTAATTTTACCTGGTGAAAAACAGCCAACTCATAAATGTTTTTCAGTACAACCAAACATTGAACAGCATGCTCGTGACTCGATGGTTGCAACCTGTCAATCAAAGGGGCTATGCCCCACTTGATTATGCTTAACTTTAAGCCTTAGTATAATTTAAACTGGTGATTCACCCCACTATCATGAACAGGTAAATTTAGCTTTTAAGACCAAAACCAGTTTAATTACCAGGCTGTAAACATGTTTATTCCTGCTGTAAAGTTGGGCATTTCCACATGGGGGTTAACAGGAATTGAGTCGCTTTTAGAGTTTCTGGCACGTCCACTTTGGCTTCATTTTTCAGACCTTGGTGAGAACACATCAATTTTGTCCATAAAATGTACCGTTTTCTAGTTTTATTAGTCATCGCCATCATAGAAACGCTGATAATTATTCTGGCACTGCAGCAAAACGCTCACTCGTAATTTTGCTCGCCGACAATGTGTCCACAGACGGTGATTTAGGAGCTCCGTGCAGACGAGCAGCACAAAGAGGAAGGTAACTGAAGCCACATTACCACCATTGATATTACCCAACGCCGAGCCCCTTACCCCATTCCCCACCCATTCAAGAATCACATTAAGGTTGCAGAGAGCGGTTTTATTGCTTTTAGCTTTTCAATTAGGCTGGATAATTTGTGTCCACCTCCTTTAGATTAGATTTTAAATGAGAAACATGTTGTGCCATTAATTATCACAATTCTTATCTTTGTGGACAAAGCTCTTTAACGCCCAGCAGAAAAGAAAAGAGATGAAAGAAAAGGGGGAGAAAAAGATGCAGAGGAGAAAAGATGACTGCTGGGTAGCGGACAGGATAATTGATTAGCTCAGTAATAACGAGAAGGGTTATGACAGTGATGGCCCTTTAAAGAGGGCGGTGCGTCTGTCAGACTACCCGACACCCTGGCGCTTTCCATGCCGCGCCAAGATGCGAGTGTGTGTGTGTGATTCTGTCCTGAGGTGATGTTGGTGAGCTTAAGAAGATGTTTGTTCTGTAGTCCAGCACCCCTGCTTCCCACCCAGCTGAGGACCAAACACTTCACTCCTCGTCAGCTCTAAAAGTGGGTCAGGCCTCTGTGTAGCTCCTGCTGCGGTTTGTCTACAGCACTGCTGTTGCCTCTGGAATCTGTGTGCAGCAAGATAGTCTAAGATACTGCAGGCAGACACAGCAGGCTGCCGTCTCTCTCTCATATATATCTATAAAAACGGTCAGGACCCCTTGGCGTTCAGGCAACAAAACTACTAGGTTAGTTTTAGTAAAACATCACGGTTTAGGTGTATATTACATAACAAAAATTAAGTAAGTACATTACGTGATGTAAATTAAAAACATTACTCACTGTTGCCCACTCACGCAATTTGAAATAAGACAACACTGACTTTTGGTTTCACAGGGGACATGAATCGTGGTCTCCTGGGTGACATGTGGTGCTTGTTTGACCTATCCTTAATAAAAAACATTAATCAGACAGATTAGGCTGTATAAGGCAGTTATATCCAGTAGTAGACTACGACCCTAACGTCTTCCCGTCTCGGCTTAGTCACTCGTTATACTACGTCATCACGGACGGCTGGAGCAGTCTGCAAATATTGCCACAGGTTGATATACCGGTCAGTCGCTAAAGTGCGACAAACCGTTGGTATTGGCCGCCTTGGAAACGAGATCAGGCAGAACCCGCTAGGGGGGCCCAGGCCAGAAAGGAGTTCTAGTCCCCCTATCAACTCCCCATTCTTCCGATAGTGGCCACAGCTACTCTAGACAACACTCGTCATCCGCTCTGTTCCACTAAAAAAAAACTGGCCGTGTCAATTTCTGACAGAGCCACGGGGCCGTTGCTCAGAGCAGATCGAGCCTGGCAGGAAGTACAAAAGCTGGAGCACCCAGTCAATTTTCCAAATAATTGGAAAACAAATGTGATCACACCACTACAGCTATTAATGGACTTTTAACGGTATTAACGTTGTCTGTAGGCTACAGCACAACAAAGTAGGAGGTAACAACAATTAAAAACAAACCATTTAACTACAGCAGGATTCTGGTAGAAGCTCAAATATAAAAAATACAATGCGGTGCAGATTCACCCTGTGGAATCCCAGAATATGGGGGACTGAGGCACCGGGGGAAGTTGCTCTTCTTTGTCGGTTTCCACCTGAAACCATGACAAATCATTGCTAATGAAAACCATCAGAAGCAATTGAATACTCTAGGAAAAGCTAGTGGGTTGACCTTAAATTACAGAACTTTCCACTCAAATGTATTTACATCGACATTGCAAACCTTGTGCAACCTGCTTTGACAATACTGAACCTATAAGTCCCAACAGTAAAGTAGATTTGAGTATGAATCTGAAAGAGAGAGAGAGTAACCCTGCATGAATATGTACATTATATATGTCCACATGTATATGTGAATGCTTTCATACATCTACATGCTGTGTGTGCATGGACTTCCTCTGGGGTTCCGGGGCTGCTTAAACATGCGATAACAGCGCCGGCTGAATTCAAATCAGATGCTCTCTCGGGACCGCCTGCATGTGTCTCTCGCATTTAAAAAAAAGCTCTTCTTCTGGAAGCCACTTCCTGCTGCAGGAGGGGAGCTGCTGCAAAGTGCTGAAGCAGGAGGTCGTCTGGTTTGCTCCGAGGTGTTTCTCCCGCTCGCCTTTGAGGAGGCGACTCGTGCACGTTTTTGATTTTGACGGGCAATGAACGTGATGATGAGCCTCGCGAGCCAGAGACGGCTGACAGCATGCACACGCTGACCACACCTCAGAATGAATGGATTGTATTGTGAATGTAATACACTCAAGGGCACACTTCCTCCGGCACTTTGTTCTGCTTGATTGCATATTTGACTGAAAGTGCATTACAGTAAATCTTTTGTGGCTTTATGTTCATTTATTCTTTCAATGAATTTAACTTCACAAACTAAAAAGGGCTATTAGAAGAGCTAAACCTCCCCTTTGAATTAGACTATAAATCATTAGTATACTGTATTATTATGTTAGCTATTCCAATTTCCCTAACAGAGAAGGCATTGCTTTAGACGTGGTGCGGTGCAGCAGTCTCAAAAGAAAAACGCACCCTCAAGGGTTTATTCTTTTTTTATTTCACATCTCTGCAATTCCAGCACACTGACCTAATTGTAACCTGTTTTCCACACAGAGCTTTTTGAGCACTCCCTCTATCGTCTTTTGAAGTTGTAGCAATGAAACGCTCTATTTGCTTTCAGATGAGCAAATATTTCTGCTGGAAGCAAGAGTGCAATATTTAATGTAAGTCCCCTGGTTTATACCTACAGGTATACGCTAACCAGTTCATCTTCAGCCGCATGGTTTTTTCAATCTGATTTTGAAATCTCCAGAAGAAGTCGAGCCTTTCAGAGGACAGGATGCGTATGTTAAATGAGCAACTACATACGTATGGAAGCAAATAAGAGTCATAACTATAAATGAATGAACTGGATACATAGTATTAACATTCAAACACCACTGCATTCAGAGCATTGAAATAGTTTTCTTCGAAAACCATGTACCTGAATTTAATTGTTCCGAATTCACCTCTTTGATTCGCAATTTCAAAAGCTGAATTTGAATACATACATTTTTTTAATCAATGTTGACAAAGTCAGATAAAAAAAATGTAAAAGTCTCATTTTGATCAAAAAAATCAAATGATGCATTTCGGTTGATAAATTTCATTTTAAAATTTTATTTAACAACCAGAATGCATCATTTGATTTTACAATGTTCAAGTAGTGACACTTTCTTTGATCACATGACAGTCCGTGTTTTGATAGGTCAGAAATAAGTACAATTGCATTCAGGCTCGATTGCCTACGTTACTCTATAATGTAAATCAAAATAGCAACTAATATGAGGAACTTTCATTTTGTGTTGATTTTGGCGACCCCTGTGGACAAAAGCGATGGTGTCTCCGAGCACCAGAGTCCCTTTAGAAAACCTGCTGAGAATGTACTAAATTGGCTTCAGGGTCAAGCAGCATTGCTGCCCGTTCTCATTCCCAAGGCGTCAAAAGCGCACAAGGCACCAGTTAGCGTCTGTATGAGACGCACCGGCCTTTCTCCAATGTTAACCCACATAGGACTATTTGAAGTCACAAAAGCGTAAAGCGCTTCACTTATGCCACGTAGTTAACATAGGCTAAGTAACTGATGTTACATAACAAAAGGTATTTTTTTTGAACACAAGAATCTTTTATTAAACCTAACCAAGTACTTTTGTTGCAGAAACCTGAGTAACGCCGAGTGGTCCTGAGCAAGCGAAGAGCTGGGAACGGTTTGAGCATTGATGTCCATATAGTAAAATGTATTGTCCTCGCCATTGAGGTACACATGACTGTTTGTGAGGGGCTCAGTCGGTAAGACCAAATGGGTGAAAATTTGGATTCCAAGAGCCCATGTCCCTGAAGCGGGCAGCTGGACTCACCCGCACCGTCACTTTTGTGGCCCGTGGGCGAAGAGGCTAATAGACAAATTGTTCAAACTGACCACAAAGACAATAAACTGGCAACTACTGGCCACACCACTGGCTTCAGACACATTAGGCCAATTGAATCCGAGAGACAGTTTAACGGCCCCCACTCCTCCCATCAAGAGCTCGGGCAATTTAATCCATGTTTTGCAGCTTTTGTAATTCAGCCTCCACTCCAACACCCCAAGATACTTGTAATTACCGACAATAATTGAGTTTGTGTTGATGTTAAACACAGCTTGGGCTGGACGGGACTGGGAGGAGAGTGCATTTGTTGTGCTCGTTTGGCAGAATGACAGTGATCCAAAACTGCAAAGACAACAAGCGCGGCACCCATTTAAATGTTTTGGTGCAATGAAATTAAATGTGACAGAACGCAAGGAAAACGGGTAGCGGACCCCACAGCCTCATCCGGGGTGGTTGTAATTAACTCATATGTGACAGAAACGCAGTGTTTATGACAGGTGCGCTAACGCCGCAGTGCCGCGTTTCCATCAGTCGGGGGGGGGGGGCTCATTGTTTCACCTGTCAGCCTCTGATTGGAAAAGTTTACCTCCGAACTCTCTCCGATTGGCAGACTGTGTGTTGTTTGCATGCGCTAGAGTAATATTTGTCAGCCAGAAAGAGCTTATATGAGAATTGCTGTATAATGCGCCCAATTTTAATTTCCTAAAGCAACAGAAGCTTAGAGATTAAGGTAGTATCTGATCAAACCGTCGCCTGGTTTGGTTCCCCGGGATCGCAATCTGGTACGTGACAGAGTTCTCGCTTCATAACGAGACCTCCAACTGCTCCGGTGAAAACTGCAAAAAAGAGAAACTTTGAAGCTGTGGCGACAGCAGGGGGCTGCCCGGTGTAATTGTGTACTAGAAAGTGCGAGGGGCAAAACAACAACAGAACTTTGTGCCCAGCAGACCTAGCTTGTGTAAATATAGGTAAAAAAAAATAAATCACAGCGGTTGTTGGGCCGCCGTATCATTGTTTACGGCTGCATTTCAAGTATTGTTTGAGAGGCTCCGCTCCGCTGCAACACCGACATCTCTTGGATCGCTGCCTGGACTGCGAGCAAGGAGAAGCGGCAGTGTGACGGGGGCAGTGCAGCTGGGTTCTGCTCTATGGGGGTGGGGGGCAGGCTGGTTGACACTTTGGCCCAACACCGCGCCGGTCCCGGTGTCCTCCAGAGTCGTCCAGCTGCGTAAATGAGCGCCAGAGCAAGACTGCCAACAGCCAGGCCAAATCACACACGCGTAACCGAGGCAATGTCCTTCCGCCCCGGTGGAGGTCGGAGTATTTGTGTTTAGGCTTTGTCACGGCCAGTTTCTTTTTCTTTCTGTGACTGCGTGATGTTGTGTTGCAAGCGGCCTCTCCTGGAGCAGTCCGTTTGGCCTTGGGGGGGGGGGGGGGGGGGGCAGCAAAGGGGGCGCGCGAAGTCTTGACTTCCCTGGACCCTGCAGGCTTTAGGGAGACTCCAAATTTGTATTTTCAAAATGATGTTCATCTCATGTTTAGTTGTCTTCTCTTTCTTCTGCAAAGCACTTTGTAACTTGGTGTGTTATTCAAATAAAAGGTTATTATTAATTAATTAACTAATCAAATAAATATAAATCAATGTTTATTTTCAATTTCAGAAAAGAGAATTTTCCATTCGTATCTTTACTATTTTTTGTAATTACGAAATGTTGTTGAACTAAGATGAAAATGATACATTTTAAGTTCTAAAACAATATGAGCAGCAGGCCTAATTTAAACATTAATTATTCACACAACTCGGAAAACAAAAAGAATTTGCTATTTGCTTATTATCTCATAATAATCGCTAAGATATAATTGACAAATTGAAAAACAATTAGTAGTCAGTTACAATGCTGAGCAATAATTTTAATCTCTGTGCATCATTAATGGGCTGCTATATTAAAGCGTTCTTTCCTATATTTTCACCAAAATCTCCCCCGGCACACTTCCTCAATTGGCAAACCTTTGGAGATCCGTCTGCGGGATTCCGTGAGGGCCGAGAAGTCTTTAGGCTTGTCACATTTAGTCCATATCCCACGGGTCCTGATATTTTTGCCATGTGCTTCCTCTGTGTACGTTATTAATCCTCATTAGGCTGTGGCGGGGCTCTCGTTGACTGCTCCGAGGTCTCTGAACCTGGGGGGTGCCTTCTGTTCACAGATGTGAAATGCGGCCCAGTTCTGTCCATGGAGAGACGCCCAACCCCGACGAGACCGAGACATGCTGTTTTGTACTGCGCTCTTTTCTGTTCAAACGTCGATTTACTCTACCTATACTCTGTTGTTACGTGTTGCATAATTTAGATAAATGTATATTTTAATTTCTGCTGGCTGCATTCCAATGCCTCCCTGGACTTTCTCCAAGAACTCTTTGCCTTTTTGTCATCTTTGTAGTCTATAGTCTGTAGTGATGAATCCTATAAATGGGGATAACGGCGCGCACTTACTGACCATCTCTCTTTGAAGATATTCATGGGGTTGCACTCGGTTGTCAGAATATGTTGTGTGAAAAAGTTTTGAGAGTAAAAGCTCAAACCCAAAAGTGTGAGGGGAGTGGCTTCACAGACGCTATTCATTGATCCAACAAGCAAGTAGTTTGAAGCCGAGGCCTTTACCAAAATGATTCAGTCCAACCATGAACCAAATAAAAGCACCAAAAGTATGGCTGTCAATTTCCCGACTGTAAGAGGCCGCAATGATGGAATAATGCGCTGCGACACACAATGTTCTGGTTATTCTGTTGTTTATGATGACATGAGAGAGCCCGTAGAAGTAAAACTGAAGTGTCATTAATTTGGTTGGTCATGTGGTCAAATGAACGATCCACATTTTTTACAGTGTAAACGGCTTACAGTGATCGGCTGTTTGTATGGATCAAAGAGTTGTGTACAGAATCATTCAAATAATTTGCTTCAGTATGAAGAAGTCCGCTTACATTTTGGGTGTTTACATACATGACAACATACGGGGAAGAAAATTGTATATTGTATATTCGGCAATGGTAGCCTACAGCTTATTTTCCCGCCCGTTAAAAATTAAGAAAAAGACTGAAAATCAGCGCAGAGCTGTGGCATAGCAGCCTATTTGAACTACTGATGTTACTGTATTTGTAAACAGCACAATACTGTTTTAACCTAATTATAATTTGTACTACAGTAAGTACTGTGATATAGTGGTTTTGGTTTATACACAGTACCGTACCTACGGTGTATGAATGTTTTTGAATTATTTAATTTGAAAACCGTTTTTGAAACAGTCAATACAATTCAGTAAATAGGGAAGGTGACCGTTTCATGTAACACATATACCAGTGTCACTCAACGGCTTACAGTGATCAATTTCACCCAGACAGACTTGATCACTAGGTTTCCACTGTATTTGTTTCTATCATTATATGTAAAGTGTCACACCTGCTTCTTGCTGTTTCTTCATCCCTTGAGCTTGGTGCCGTCGCACGTCCCTGTGATTGGCTACCGAGACCAGTGATGTCGCTGGCTGGGAGTGCCGTTACTATTCACCATCACATTTATATTCCACTTCATTCGGCCCTTTCGCACTTGCACGGACATGAACCGAAATAGACGCGCACAGTGCAATGCGCCCAGGAACTACCAGTTTGCACTTCATTAAAACAGGGCCTCTGGAAACCGTCTGAGAGAAAACTTTTCATGTGAACATGTTGCTACTTCAGCCTGAGCTCAGAGAGCATCTTGTCCTGCATAATAGGGGCTCACGAAGCAAATGCAGACGGCCATGCATTCTAACACAGTTCATTTCTTGAGAAGAACATTGTCTTTATTATGCCGGGTGTTCTTGCTGTATTACTGTTTAACATGCCGCGTATAGGGAACAAAAACAAATACAGGAAATATTTTCTTGGAATATGAATCCCATCACAGACCACCCTGCCCATACTCATCACCGTGTTAGGGAGTGAAATAGAATATGGAGATTTTCATAAATAAAAGGTGACACCAGTCTATAATGAGTTAGAGGTGATGAGTAACAAATAACCGCCACAGTGTCCAATTTCCCAAACAAGGTTATATGGGTGCATGATGTGAGGAGCGATGGCTGGGCTTTATTTCAAGCCAGCACATGACTGATATGCATGGCTTACTTTTGTAATTGTCTTGGTGCATTGGACCCAAAGACAGACATAGCAATCTTTTCAGCCTAGTAATGTAGTAGGTGCTAAAATGGCTTCAGAAGTGAATTATCACTTCGCTCCCTGGCACAGGGATGCGGCCGCCTCTGGAGATGAACATCACAGTCACCTCGCCTCTGATGCATCGCGGATGGAACTAAGTGGTGCAGACTTATCATACATTTCCAGTGTGCAGGGGTATAGCAGGGAGCATGGCGTCCCAGCTGGGAGGACTGACCGTCCTGTTTAAGTGGAAGGTCGCCCCGACACCCCTCTGGGGAATGGACGCAGGTACATGCGGCTCAGAGGGACCTGTGAACGAACAAATTCCTAATTATATGGTCCCGTAATGGCATTGAAAGCCCTTCGAAAAGTCCGGAATGGGTGTCATCGCTAATACAGTCTTTTGTTGCATGTAAACAGTAACTTTACAGGGGCACCTTTATCACCGTCAGGGTGTCAGTATGTTGTAAAACTATCTGGGCTTTTGTGTTGAATCGTCTTACGGCGCAGCTTTTCCCGATTTTGTTTTCCATCCAAAGATAGTACCCTCTGGATTGAGGCTGATGATCGTCGTGGAAACGCCACATGAACATCATCTTCAACGCGACACAAACACGGTGTGTTCTCTGAGTGGATCCTCACATCGGAAACAAAGGAACGGCAGTGCTTTGTCAATTGACCACAACGTGATTTCAGTGGCTGAAAAGTCACTTGGTTGCATCCCACTGCCTCCCAAATCACTGTATATAAACTCTTGTTCTGCCTTTTGCACACCTTTATAACGTCGACACAATGAATCTAACTATAAAACAAAGAATCTTTGTCTGTCTTGTCTATGTCCTTCTTGCGGGTGTATTGCTGGGGGCCGATTGATGTGCAGTCAAAGTTGGTGCCATTCGGACACGTGACACTCAGCTGGGGCATTTACAGGCCGCGGTACGTATACTGCGGTTTCACTCTAGTTGCTGGGTATTGGATATACCAACATTACAAGCAAACTCTTCTTCACTTCCTTCTGGTTAAAGAGCGATGAGCGCCTCTCGACATCACTGCAAGCAGCACTTCTAAGGGCCGAGCAATTGGCCACGCCACAAACTGGCACTGTACTATTTGAACAATTGAGGATAATGGCAGACACTTTGAATGGTGTTTTATGAGAAGTAGAAGTAAAAAGCACCTTTTAGTATCAACCCTGTCTACTTGCATAACTCTACACACCCGGCAGGGCACCGGGTAAAGTGACTGACCGACATTACTTACATTTTTCTTCATTTTGTTTTACATTGATTAAAAAATGATAACTATATTGTGTGCATTTTTTATTCATTTTTTTTGTGCAGAGTCATTTACATATGATCATCATGTTTCCGGCTCATAACTGCATGACTTTATTCGTCATGAAAATTATCTATATAATACCCAACTGCTGTTTAGTATCACTATATATATATATATATATATATATATAAATAAAAAAAAACAAATGTATTTTTTACTTGCATTATTTTATCAATTCAATTGGTCTGTTTTACTTCCTAAAATAACTGCTCACAATCTAGGAAAGAAATAGTTCCCTCTCTAGTCTGCACATCAACATACAAACAGGATCTTGGTCCACAATGATTCACATAAAATGATCTTTTGTTTTCTGGGAACCCCACTTTAGAATTTAACTCTACCTGTGTTGTGATTAACTCATAGGACATAGAAAATGCAGAGCTCCAGGCGACACATTTAACCAGACTCGCTAAAGTGGCTGCTATAATAGGTAAGCAATAAGTATCGTGCAACAATGTATGAGGGGTTTCTCTTGATGAACCTACAGAGAATTATCAGCTGAATATGCAGCAGCTCTCTAGAGAGTTTCAGCTCGCTGTCTGGCCCACAACTTTGCTGTTTACCCGCTCAGCACAGCTAAAGAGCAGCTAAAGAGCCAGATATTTCCCTCAGGATTTGGTAGAGACCAGAAAGCAGAGCTAACAGAAAGTGAATATTGAACATTCATCAGGTGGACACAAACGGACTCCAAATGAAGAGCCTAATGTGACTCCATAACTGCTGGATGTGTAACAAGCAGCTGTTTGCTAACACGTTCACCATCCATAAGAGGAGACAATATGTCAGAGTTGTGCTCGCAACATGTTCTCGCTGGACCCAAGTGGCCAATCAGTTATTGGAGTTTTTTTTTTAATTACAGGGGGGGGAGCCCGTTTTATGGATTCCCCGGTGTTTTGGATGGAGACCCTTGGGTGAAGACTGGCAGGTACAGGACGGTCCTAATGGAGAGAGAAGGGATCCATCATTTTTCGTGGGACTGAGTCAGCATTTACTAGGGATGCAAAGCATGGCCCAGTTTGCACATGTGAGCCGCAGTTTTTTGGATTCCCCCTCCCCCTCCCCGCGGGAGTAGCTGTCCAATGAACTGTCAGCACACCAATGATGAGTCACGTGATGTTCCCGTAACAAGACGACATGTGGAACGCATAAATCTGAACGCAAGCTGAGAGGCAAGAACACAGCGTGGAGACGGCACGTGGAGGCAAACATGCACACGCACTTTAACAACAAAGTAATCCCTGAGCTCCTGGAACTAACTCGCAAGGAAAATTGAGAACCAACTGGCCGAAACGTCCAACACAGCTCTCACCAGCGATGGTGCGTTCAAACTTTTTTTTCCCAAAACAAATGGAAAACCCTGACCCAAGAACTGCAATAGAACCAGACCATGGGCTTCTTGCATCTGGAGTATATGTAGAATATTAGATCATAACTGACTGCTCTGATGTGCACATCAGTTTTCCGTCATTATGTTTTTTGCAACAGTCTGGTGCTTGTTACACTAATTATTTAACCATGTGCTGCTTGTAATTGACAGTGCACATCACTCAAATTATACAGAAGGAACCGATACCTATAGGCTTCTAACTAACTGTGGTGGATTATAGAGCTGTTAACATTTATTGATGCCATAAATAGTGCCACGTTCTCTCAGGTTTAGCTAAGACTCAGGTGACGAGGTGAAGTGGAAAACAAGGTATCTTTACTAGGCTCCAAGCCATCAAACATAGGAACAGAAAACAATTCCAACAGGGAGCGGGCAAAAATGCAAACACGAGGACAAAACACGGAGCACACACGGGGAAGACACGATGCCGGAACATGAAGCAGACAGGGTGACGAACAAAGACAATCTGACAACCAGAACAGGGAAAGTGTGTGTGTATATATATATATATATATATATAATGTGGGGTGACGAGTAGATTGCAGGCAGGTGATTGGGCACAAGTGAAGAGAATGAGAACAATCAGGAGAAACACACACACACACACACACACACGAGGCAAAGCCTAACCGTTACAAATAGAAGAAAAGTCGTAATTTGTCTGTGTCATCATCGAGACAAACGTAAGGAGCACCACTGCTGCAATGAATATACAAACTGAAATTAGTATTTAAAACATAAATAAGTAAATAGTGTAAGGCAGACCTTTCAGCAGTGACGGGTCATAATACCCCTTAGGGCAAAATGAAAAACAAATAAAAAATACATTTATTAAATCAATATTCAAATAGGAATCAGATCAAGCCCTTTTAATCACCTGGATAAAGACTTATTTCCTGTTAATTTACAGAACATTCTGACATTTGACCATTCATTTGACTTTAAATGCTTTGTACTGTGGTTTTTTTGTGAACATATCAGGCAGGGCGTGCTTTATAATCCATAATCCTGTTATTGGTGCATCTTTCTTTTTTCAGGCCCATGAGTATTCAAACTTTTAATTGCTGCTTATTGGTTTCATGGATTAGCATTGAACGGAAGCCAATAGGATTTAGCACGATGCTTCCAGTTTCAGCTCGGTTGAATGTCAGGGACGGTTTGGGGGATGCGACCATTGTGCCTTAATTGAGTATTACTTTTATTCACGGGTGACTCCTGGTGTGCTGCAATTGTTTCGCACTCCCAAATCTCAATTCATTTGAGTTAATACTGTGTACGGCCATTTTTGTCCAGTGGATGACTGATTTTATTTGGGGATGAACAGTCGGCCTCCCTCTCTTATTACAGTGAGAGGTTGGGATTAGAGCCTAGAGTAATGAACAACGCTGAGACCAAGTCATTAGTACAGTCAGACACTGTTATTGTGCCAACATTGTGCTTGGAGGATGCTTTCGCCAAATACCGCTGCCTGGTCATTGCCCCTCCAAGGCGCCCTTTAGCATCTGTATGAGACATTAAGAGCAACCGATGATGTAGTATAAAGAGCGAGAAAGTCAGAGTAGGGAGGAGGTCGGAGTGTTGTCAGTTACATGCAAACATACTTATTTAAACCCAAACTATCTTTTCCAAAGCCGAAAAAAGTGTCTGTAGTTTGTTTTCAAAGACACTGTATGCATGCAATGATTGGGAAATGTACATTTCCTGAGTGCAGGCAATTACCCACAATGCAATTCAGTCCCCGGCAGCTCAGTCGGAAATTTGAGTATCTATAATGTTCATGCATTTTCAGGTAATTTCTTTGTCATGTATATTTTGTAAAATTGGTTCTTCGATGCTTGGGTTTTCTGAAGTTGGGTGTGTTGAGCTTTCTCAGCCACTGTGAGGAAATGATGAAACAAGGTTGTAAAATGAAATATATTGTATGGTTTTAACCACCACAAACATAATCAAACAAAGTCTCAAATGAACACAACACTGATCTTAGGTAAGAAAGTAAAAAACACACATCGTTTCATATGGGAGGATTTAACAACCCAATACAACTTTTACATCTGTGTTTGCATCCTCAGTATCTTCGAAAGCAAATTGTGCTACTGAGATACAGACAACACATTCACATTAATTAAATTACTAAGAAATGTAGCCGACTACTGAAACCATAATTAACCAAAATTAAGATTTAATTGAAGAGTTTTTGAAGATGCTACCTTTATTATTAAGGCAATACATAAAGAATAAAGTACAGTAAAACAAACAATAAAATAAATCTCATGTACCAGCTTTGAAGCATGAGAAACCCAGCCCTCTTTACATTTTTGTCAGTTTTATAATTTTTTTCCGTGTGTGGGGGTTTGGGGTACTAATACTTTGAGTGTATGATTTCATTGTGCTCTTTGGATCTCCTGCATGATCTGTCACGCACTGACAATTTGTGACAATTAAAGCGCCCCGGTCTAATTAGGCTGTCAGGAAGCATGTACATAAATGAAGCCGCATCGGTCGTTTGCCGACTGACAGGCGTAGTGCAGTGTGATTTTCCAGTGGTTTGACACGGTGCGTGCAGCGCTGGCCTCCTGGGAGGCTGCACACTGGACGCTGGCCCTGCCACTTCACTGTGTTTGTTTGTGTGTTTGCGAGAGTGTGTGTGTGTGAGAGCATGTGTCTGCGGAAGCCTAGGATTCCGCTCAGCTCTGTGACTGATGAAATTACATGTTCAAATGTGCACTCCAACCAGTCACCTCATCTATTACTTGAATACTAACACCCCCACACACACACAGTAGACACATACTGTGCTCTTGCTTTGACATGAAATGAATACCATAAGTCATTTTTTAGTAATTTCAATTCTACAATTAACATAATTGTTTACCATAGTTCCAACTTAAAAGTCTGTTCTCTTAATTCAGGAAGCAGCAACCTCCTGCAAATGAGCCTCACTGGGACCATATTCATACACTATGAACACCCAAACTGTAAACGTCAATACACCTAGCTATATTACACATGACCCCAGTGTTCAGACTAATGTCTGTGTTGCAGATTCAGAATTATCCATGCAACAACAATAATGTTGTTTAAGGCCTACTCTTTATGATTTTGTGCAAAGCAATATAATGTGTAGTTACACCCTTAACATTAACATACAGTTCTCACTTCTTTGTTGCTCTGTATAATACATCACCTGACTTTAATAATGACACGGATGGGCTTGCATTGGAGTTAGTTGAAAACCTGGCGCCTCATCACAATATGTGATGGCCAAAAGCATGAAAAAAAAGATCCAGGTTTTAAAACATTACTTTCTATCATGTACGTACCCCTAGGCATTTCATTTATTTCCCTTACACCTACAGTAATTATCAGTACAAAAAGACTGTATTTATGCAAGTGAATCATTTTGTAATTAAATGGTATAAATCACTCTATGGACCTCTGTGTAATACTATACTGTACTTCTCCCCGTGCCATGATGCCATTGTTTGGAAATAATTAACAGTTGATCCGTCTTTTGGATTTATTGGAACAGCGTGCTCCGTTCAGCTCTGAACATGAGAGAGAGCCATCTCGACTTTGTTTGCACAAAATCATTTCAGGGACATTATTGCTTGGTTTCTCTCATTACTTTCCACTCGTCTGGTTGTGTCCTCGGGGGTAAAAGCTGGCAGCAAGAGCCCATTCTCCATTCTGTTTGTGCTTTAAAATTGATAAGTGAATCAGAAGAGTATTACATATTAATTATTAATTTCATAATATGGAGGCAGAAAAAAAAAAAAAAAAATCGCTGGATCAAACTTGCTTAAATGAAGCAGAATGAATCTGTGCTTGGCAAAAAGGTGCAGCAGTGCCCCTACGTCATACCAATGGGCTGTTTTCAGACCTAACTTCTAATGGGATGACGCTCCCTGCACTCTGCCCTGCCGACTAGTCTCCTAATGGCCTCTTAGATCGGTTCAAAATGACGATCAGGCTCGCTCAGGGAGTGGGACCAGGCCCACACTGGTGAAGAAAAACTACTTTATAACAAGTCAGGTATTATTTTGTTAGCAGGGTCACTAATTCTGTTGGTTGTGAGAACAACGCTCGCCAAAGTAATTGCATTTGGGGATAAGAACACAAAAAATGCAAGAGCAATTGTCCGTAGTCTCCATAGACATCGTGTCCATTGCTTGATTTCTCTGTTCAGATTTGACCTGCATTTCAAATGTAGCCTAGTAGCTTTAAAACAACTGAACATGAATAGTTAGATGATCATACAGATTGAAGCCACCAGTTTAGCGACCACTGATTTAACTACTGTTGCAGAATGAGATCATCAACCTTGTTTTGGGAGCCTTGTTGTTTTTGGAAAATACAGGCTGTCGAAGAAATGGGCTTTCGGTCCAATGTGACTTTTGTCGGACTATTTGGGTTTCAGAATAATGGGCCGTCGGAACAATGGGTCCCTCCCTTAAAAAGGACTGGTGCTGGTCTCAGGTCAGAGCCTTGCTCGTGTTGAAAAATTGCAGACAATGGCGGGCTGGGGCCGGACTAGGGGTTGAGCTTTTGGCCCGTGCAGGACTCTAAAACGAATGCATCTTACTTCCTTAGTACTGTGTGTGTGTGTGTGTGTGTGTGTATCAAAGCATGATATATCTTATAGCCATGAAGCTTCATTTCAGTACAATAGTTTGAAAACTATTGAAAACTCATCAATGAGCCACACTGTTGCCTTTAAAAAAAAAAAAAAAAAAAAAGGTCTTTAGGATCGCTCGGAAAGTTTTGAGAGAGAGAGTTGTTGTTGTTATTTTAATGAGATTCGTTGATAATAGGGAAAAAAATAATAGCAGCATAAAACATGGTTTAGTAAGCTGTCCTTTTATGCGAGAAGCACACACATACAGTGTTTGGCACGTTAGTAGAAATGCATGCAATTAGATATTGGCCTTCATCCAGATAAGCCATTAGTATTTGATCTGTTGCCTTTTTACCTGTCATGCTGAAATTGGAAAAAAAAAAAGGAAAAAAACAAAAAAGAGGCTTTTACTAAAAGGCATTTACTAAAGACGCTCATTGATGAGAGATATGACCAAATTTACTGCTAATAAATACAATCTCTGAAGGACAACCGATTGTCTGGTGGTAGTCCAGTCCATGTACAATAAATGGCAATTTACCGTGAGAATAGGCCAAAAATATACTGCTTCAAACTATTCATAATTTGAGTTTAGTCATAAGCTAAGTTCTTATATTCATAACATGTATCTATAATATATTTACATTGACAGCCAAGTGTAATAGGAGTTCCTTTTTTTTTCAAGAAGTGGAACTGAAATATCTGTCATGAGCAATCTAAGTGAATAAAGTATTTTCTTGCCAGGGTTTCTGTTTCTCCCTCTCCGCCCACATGAGTGAAGGTGGACCTCCTTGCAGTCGTTTGGAGCCTGAACACTTTTTTTTGGCAGGAAAATGATCCATCATCCTTGAATCATTGTGAGGGATTGGGATGCAAGCAGACACAGCATAATGCAGTGTGCGAGTGGGTGGACAGAGTGCGGGGTCAACAGGAGGTTACGGCTGCAGCTGAATGACACTCACTGCTCAGGTTGAGATGCTGCTGCAGAGCAGCGGGAGGTTTCTGTACTACTCCTTGAGGGCTGTAGATGCCTTTTGCAGCACCAGCTGAGACAGGAGATACTGGCAGTTGCGTATTTTAACATGGGTCAAGGATGATGCTGAGGAGACATAGGGCTCAGGGAACATAGGGCCTGATTTGAGATGGATAAAAAGTTCTTGACGGAACCTAGGGCCTAAATTTTTGGATGGACAAAAGGTTTGGGAGGGAACCCAGGGCCTAATTTGGGATGGACAAAAAGCTCATGAGGGAACATGGCCTTAATTTGGGGTGGACAAAAAGTTCATGAGGGAACATGGCTTTAATTTGGGGTGGACAAAAAGTTCATGAGGGAACATAGGCCCTAATTTGGGATGGACAAAATGTTCATAAGGGAACAATGAGCCTTTCAGATGGACAAAAAGAAAATCAGGGAACATCGGGCCTAATTTGGGATTGACAAAATGTTAATGAGAGATCAAAGGACTAGATTTGGGATGGACAAAAAGTTAATCAGGGAAAGTGGACCTAATTAGGTATGGGAAAAGAAATCCTAAGTATTGAGGAAACATTGTCACGGTTCTGGAACAGAGCAGAGACTCAAGCGCAGAGACAGGCACTGGAGACGAGGTGAGGTGGAAAGCAAGGTTCTTTATTAGCCACTGAGCAGTCATCCACAGAAACACAAAACAACTCCAACAGGGAGCGGACCAAAAATCTAAAAACTATAGCAAGGCAAAGTCACAAATCATAGAAACAAACTCGATGACAAAATGCCGGAACACGAAGCACACACGGGGAAGAACAAATACAATCTGACAACCAGAACAGGGAAAGCAGGGGAGTATATATGTGTGTGGGGTTGTCAGCGGGAAAAGCCAGGGGCAGGTGAATGAACACAGGTGAAGTGAATGAGAACAATCAGGAGACACACACACACATGAGGCAAAGCCTAATCATGACAAACATATTGCCAAGGGAACACACGCCTGACCCAAATGCAACAACTCAGTGTTAACCAAGACTTGCATTTGACATCACACAATCCCAACATCAATATCAAGTTGATTATTTGCAATATTTAGCTTGTATTTTTGTAACTTTACTCTTGACTTGTATTTCACCCATATTACACCTGGTATGCTATGCTTACATCATGCCTGGTAGATTGCTGTGCTTCCCCGTTGTGCACCTTGATGGAGTTGTGCACTCTGGAGAATCATTAACATGAGATCGGGGTGAAATACGTGTGCTCCAGTATTACTGTAGCAGATGTAAAGATCAAGAGGCCACCGGCCTCTGAGGTCCTGCAGAGGAAGTCAACATGTCAGTTTGATTTTCTATGAACACATCTCTTTTACTGCACTAAGTGCTCCACTGTATATCCAACAAAGTAGAATTACATCTGGGAGCAGCTTGGCTCCGTCACACAGTACTTGATGTCCTGTTTCCAGGTCTGTCACTGATGACAATACATGACTTGAAACTGCTGACATACTTGAAACACTTAAACTAATTTCAATTGTGGTTTTTGCATTTTTATGTTATGCTTGACATATGTTAAGTTAAGGATACAACAGCAATGACCATAAGGTCATATTGTCAGATATTTCTTATCAATAAAACAGAGTTGCACTATCATATTAGAAAATCTTTTTTTTTAAATAGCAATTTAGATGTGTCACAAAAATATACCATATTTATTTGAAAACATCTTTTAATCTCTGATAAATTAATGAAATGTTAAATCCAAATCTGTACTTAAACATCAAAACCAGAACACACAAATCTGAAGATGGTGTACGCCACATTACTATACTTAAATCAATTTATTTGTAATTTTTTTTTCTGTCTAGTCGCCACTAAAATACCTTAAACCTGTCACACAGGCTGTCTGAATAGACAACGTACTACACTGCATACGACACGCACAGTGATGGCTTTGTGTGACTGATGTAACAAAAGTGTAATGGAGTGTCTCTTCTACATGAGGCTCCATTAGTACATCTTATTTCACCTAATGAATTACAAGTCTAGTATTAGTCTTTCAGGTTTGAATTCTTTGTTTTTGTTTGGTGCTAGACTTTTTTATCGACATCAGAATCATGGATTGTGACTTTAGGATTTGCTTCCCTGTCATATTTTTGCTGTAAAAACGTAATAGTACACATACAGTGAGCATCGCAGTAAATGGTTTGATGAATTATAATTTCTCCTTTAGAATTAGCAATTCTGTTTTTTTTTTGGTTCTTGTAGTTCTTGTAGTTGAGTAAGTGTTCTTGTTTTTTGTCATGCTGCTGCTGAGTTTAGACTTTAAGCGTCTGTTCAGAATGATTTTTCTGTTTCAGTCAAAACTGGAGCTGGAAAAAAAATTGGCTTTGTGGACATATTTTTGGCTGTGAAACATTTTAATTATGCTGGCTGAGTTGTTTAGAAAATATGACTCTCATTTGATTTCCTTTTTTGGAACTCTGCAACCAAACTTAATTTTCTTCTGTAGTGTCCCTACATCCCTCGCACCCAACTCGTCTAACCCCGAGGCACCCTTTAGCGTCTGTATGAGCTGCACCAGGCTCAACTAACCCATCCCCATAAGTAATAGACAGTCAAAGCAACTGTCTTAGTTTCAGGAGGGGAAAGTGCGCGTAGGGCGGAAGCTTGGATGGCTCACAAACACAGGACTTTCACCCAGGTAGTCTTGCGATACTAGACAATCTTATGCGAGTTGTTACGAGAATGGCGGCAACAGCAGCAGCTAACAAACCTACGCCCCTTACATGTCCTAGATTCAGAGAGGCCAATCACAATTGTTTATCTACACGGCATTTAAGTAACAAAACGTAGTTTACTTATTTTACGTTACAAACGTACTTATTTCAACCCAAATCCCCATCTTTTCACAAGCCTAACCAAGTACTTTTGTTGCCTAAATCTAACCCTGTAGTTTTTTTGCGACAGTTAACTTACAAAGTCAGTAAACGTAAGTTGGAAGTTTATTTTGAAAAAGGCGCTTAGCATGTAACGAGTGGAAACTGACATTTTGTCCCCGACACTTCCAAACTGACACCAGGGGAGCACCGAGAGCATCATAGTTGGAAGCGTAGGGCCACTGCCTAAGTATCGGTATTTGACAAGTTGGAAGTGAGAATGTATTGGTCCCTACGACTGACCTGATAGTTACATTGCAAATCATAATATGTAAGAGTAAATAAGAAACACATTATTATATTATTATTAGTGATTGGGGTAATAATGTAAAATGTGTCCTTTGGAATGACTAAGTGTTCATTGAAATCCAATTAGTTTCCAAAGTGAAAGGCCCCCATCCTCTGTAAAGCATGAATGTGCTCTGTACGTTGCTAGATAGATTGTTGAAGTGGAAATTTTGCGCCGCAGAAAAATAACATATTTGGGAGACTATAAGTATCCAATGCTGGTTACTTAAAAAAATAACACTACCATATCAACAGACAGTACGATGTATCATTCATAGATCCTTTTTGGATTGCATCCCAGGTTGTTAAAAATAAAAGTGGATTTGCTAAGCTCCAAGGTTAATGAATCTCTTATCAAATCTTTTGTCTCTCCTCGCTCTCTTTTCAGCAACGTGCAAAACATTCAGGTCAGCGGGCTACTTATTTTTAGCGAGCGGCAGATCATATCAGCGGCACCTAATTAATGATAAAGCTGTAAGCTTCGGGGTGAAACAAGCACCATTCACTCTACTCACGAGTGGACGTTGCATTTTGGTGGTTCAATAAGGTCAAAGGAGTGTCGAGTCTTCTGGACAGAAACAAATCTAGTTGTCTTATTGCCCAGTTCATGCTTATCTTGTTAATAATTTAAGCCTATCAATCAACCTAGAATCTGGGGCCCCAGGGTTTGGATCAAGTAGCTCTTGAAAAATAAGAAGTACAAAGGCTACCACTGTTATTCCAATGTGCCAGACACATACATGTATTTAATCAGCATTTGCTGCATTTCATCATTTACTGCGACCATTAATTAGGCTGCCACTCAAAACTGTAGTGTTTATGCCTTCCCAAGTGAATCTTTTTAGTTTTGTTTTTACGTGGGTTACAAATAGATTGGATAAGAGATTTAATGCTGGATTCAGATGTGAAAATGTCACCAAACCCCAACCCTCATCAAATGTCACCATATCCAGGACCATTGTATAAAACATTTCACCTGATGTTGTCAATAGTGGAATGGTCAAGGGACCCACGAAAATCATTCGCAATTATCATCTGGGGTGCATGAATATCCGCGGCAATCTTTCAGTTATCTATTCAGACATCTCAGTGTGGACGGAGGATCAAAGGCCCTGTGGATCAAAACTGCCATTCATAGGCCCTGCTGCTAGAAGAGCAACAAAGCTGTTGATATAACTGTTACATTCGCTACCAGACAACCTGCTTTTACAGCCTTTATCAGTGCAGCGCTGTGAAAAGAGAACTATTTTGGTCAACTTTAAGGGCATACAAATTCCCTGGGCAGAGTGTGTATCTGGGCTCAAGGGCAGATGCCTTCACGAATAGTTTTACTTATTTGATACCTTTCTGTTTGTCATCCAATACGGCACTTTTCCATTTGCTTGTTAAATCAATGTCATCCTCAGACGGGGCTATAGAAGGTTCTCCATCAGCAGCTGTAGCACAGGTCTGCCTGAGAAAGTGGTGGCAGGTTTTTTTCTGGAGACAGTATACCGTTGAAGTCAGACACGGTATCACTGGGATGTACTGCTGTCCCAACCGAGCACAGCTACTGCTTGTGCTGCCAGCTCGGCTGAGGTGTCGATGGAGGCGCTCATCCAAAACTCTTTACATAACTGGGCTTGTTCCAAAAGCTGATCTGCTGTTTTTTTTGCTCGGTGTCCCAGCAGGTTGCTCCTGGCTATGACGGAAAAAAAAAAGGCTAAAAACAGTCACGGGCTTATATAATGTACCGAACAAAACCAATGTGACTGAGTAAGGGCTCTTCTAGGAGAACATCCAAAATATTTAGCTGAATTCTCTTTTGACAGTTAATAATGAGGGAATATTGCTCCCCCGTCCAGAGTTGTGTTGTGGAAGTTGAAGCTCAGTCTGCTGTGCTTCCTCAGGTTGTCTGGTCTTGCTATGGCATGGGAGACTGTCAAAATGCAGATTGGGAGCGAAGTGATTCAGGCATGGCCAGCCTTTCTGCCTCACAGCCTCCACACACTGTGCGTCCCCTGAAGCATTTTCCCATCCAGTTCTCACACTTCACCTGCAAATCCAGGAGGCTCAGATAAATTACCTGCACACTGACTTCGGTAAGAAGACACAGTCTAGAGCATGTGATGTCACTTATCTTCATTTTGAGTTCATGTATATCATGTTTTACTACATTTGTGTTCCACTTCTATTATCACTTGCCTCATCGTCAAACTTATCATTCATTTCAATATTACAAGAATAAAGTAAGTCCAGCCAACACGTTCTCACTCCCAACTTATCAAATGCTTGGTCAGTGGCCCTACGCTTCAAACGGTTTAGGTTTCTACTACGTTAAGGTTTAGGCAACAAAACTACTTGGTAAAATTTAGGAAAAGACTTTTGTTTGGATAACTTATGTTACGTGGTTGAGTAGGCTAAGTTATGTAAGCGATATAAACACATAACGTATGTACGTAACGTACGTAGGTTACGATAGCTAAGCGACGCAGTAACTTAACGTTAGAATAACAATGGTCTCCTGGGTGAAAGTCGTGTGTCTTTGGACCCCATCTAGTAAGTTGCTGGGTGACTAAGGCATGACAGGACCCTCATGGTAGAGAGACAAATCATACTTTCTTAACATTATCTTTGGTTTAACGACCCGCTGCTGTTTGTGTTTCAGTCTCACAGCTCTCATCAACGTGGTTTCCAGCAGCAGCAGGAAGCTGTTTCAGCAAGAAAGGTCTTATATCCACAATGTACACTATATGTCCAGCACCAAATGGCACACAGACACAGTTTCGAGACTAGCTAATTAACATAGTGGAACAATTAGCAGCTAAAGAGCCAGACATGTTTCTCACGAGTTGGTGCAGACCAAACCAGAGCTAAAAAAAAAGAGAATATTGAATATTTGTTGGGTAGTTAGAAGTGCTTCTTGTGTGCAGGAAATAAAAATATGCACATTAGCAATGTAATCTTTGCAATGCTATAATACATCCATGCTTTTCAGTTTGTAGCCTCGTTGAGCTCTGCCTCCAAGAGGCAAAGTAAAAAAAAAAAAAGAGTTAACGCAGCTTTAAGCTTCAGGTTGGATTACTTTACTTCAGTTGAGCTGATGTGTGTACAGATCACACAAAGAATACATTTACATAAAAAAACACAATCAAACATTTGCTGTCATCGTCAAACTGAAAAGAAAGATCAAGGGACGAAGCCTATTCAAATGAGGCTACATGTGAAGCACGAAGGAGAGGCTTGCTATTTACCTGGCAAACGTGTTGGAGAGCTGTGTTTACAATAATACACTGATTGACACCGGTGCAGAGCAGCTGTTTGGTCAAACATGAGGACAATCAATAGAGACTCTTTGTTTTGCTCTGCAAACTAAGTCCCGGAGTGGTCCTGTAAAATTCGGTACAATATTTGAGGTGCTAATACTGTTTTGAGTGATCATCATTTCCCACTTGGACCACATAAGTGGGTAAACAAATATGAATTATGTGTGCGGTATGAACACTTTGGAGAGCCCTCAGGAGATTCCAGTGACACTTTATGCATGTGTACATGCCGCAGCTCAGCTCCACAGTCTCTTCAGTTGCATTTTAGACTGGCCAAGCTTGGACTCGAGGGGGGTTTAACAAGGGCTGACATGGTATCATGAGAGTACACTATGAATATAAACGATCATAAGTCCTTTTAACCGGAGTGCAACATCCATACCAATGCACAGTTTGGTATGTTTCCTTTGCATTTTAGTTTGTTATGGGTATGGTATTGTAATGCCAGTCATATTTGGCTCATTTTACGATTCAGCTACATTCGGGTTTCTTTCTGCTAAAATCGTACAGACCTGAAACACCTGTAGTTTTATAGGAGTTCCAAAAGGTTTAAATGGTTCGACCAAACTAGGTTGGTGAATGCTAGTGCCAAAATATTTTTGGCTTCAAGCTGGCGAGAGTCAGTATTTTTCTGCCAGTATAGAGAACGTTTGAATTCAAACATTCAAAAGAACATTACAGACTAAAGGCAGTTTTATTCTTGTTGGCCTGGAAGATTCTGAAAGATGATCACGGGAAAATAAACCTCTCAAACAAAAAACAGGCTCAGGAAATTGCTGACAGGTCTTTTTATGCGGTATGACCAAGCCTGATTGATAATTGCTGGGGAAACTCTGGGATTCTTTAGACCTTTACATGAGGCCCCAAGAAGCAGCAAAGATCATTACACCCGACAATACTAAATGATAGACTGAAAAAAACCCCTCTTACTGACAATTTGTGCAAAGATTAGTCAAGCTAAAAACACAAGTTGACCTTCAAGGGCCATTCTTCAATATGGAAAATTAGTAGTACAAAAAACATCACACGGTCCAATTACTTGGGTTCATCGGGGCCTTCAGCTACATCTTATAGCATTTTTCAGAGGATGGGTTTGCTCAGTTGTTGTGGGGATTGTTTAATTGTTGTTGTGACCTAACTATGGAATTTAGCTGATAGTCCTGGTCAGCGAGCAACCTCGAGTCTGAAAAGTGAAGCTAATGCACGAGTGCCTTAAACTTGCATTCCTTCTAATGTCCATCAGTGTGCGACTCCTCTTATTGCAAAAAGAAGTCCAACTGTAAAGTCTTGGAGAAAACTACCCTACTTCTCACTTCATTTAATACCTTAGTAGACATTGTAAACAGTTTATGGTCTCAAGAGCAAGAGAAGGAAAACAACTCTGACCTTATAAGGTGACCCAGGTGCTGCATTGTTTTCTTTTGCTATGAAACACTAAACTAAATTGTCGCACCGATTGCTCACGTCAGCAACCAAACCCCTTATCTGAGCACGACATAAAAAGGAAAAGGCTCAGTCTTTGACAGCAACACTAGTTCTTTAACGTAGTCACTTTTTTTCATATTTCTTGTGTAGAACAAAAACACAGTGAAACATTCTCTGGGGACCATCAATATGCATCACGAATTTCATGTAACTCCAGTAATTTATTTTCAGGATACTTTGACCAAATCTCTGTGTAAATTTGACCTGGGATTTAAGCAGAAAGGTCTTCCCACATTAACACCAAAATCACAGAACTACATATGCATGGTGTGCGAGAGAGATGTCCTGACAGAAGTATAAATCAGGCTTTAGTATGGGCAGGTCAAAAATGAAAAAAGGTACGAGGCAAACTAAATTTCAGCGCACATATATTGTGGGTCTGTTTAGGGAGGAACCACCATCTTGCCGAGGGTGCATGACATGATTCAGTGTTTAGTAATAGGCCAGTATTGGCATATCATCTTACCATCGGTATGTGTCTGGAGCAACTCTGGTGCAATGCAAAGCCAGTACTTGATGAGTGGACTGCAGAGAGTCCAGTTGCACTGGCCTGGTGTGTGTGAATATCACAATGATGAAAGCTGAAGCAGAGTTAGTCATGTAGAACTAATGGACAGGTGGGGCTGAGAGTGAGGAGATGCTGATTCCACCCCCATCAAAAGAAAAAAAACAAAACTCATCACATCAGTGCTGACAGCACACACACACACACACACACACACACACAACCACTGACAAAAAAAAAAAAGTAGGAATAAGAGGTGAGCCAGTAATCAGAGAACACTTCAGCAGCTTAATCAGCATTGCTTGTCTGATGAGGAAGAACACTTGTGTTTTTTGTGGGCAGGAGCCTTCATTAATCATCCTCAAAAGAAACACCACTCCACCACAACTTGAGCTGGAGGACCCCCTTTTTTTCTGCAGGAGTCGATCAAGTGCAGAGAAAGAAAGAAAAAAATTGGAAGAAGAAGAAAGGGGGGGGGGGGAAGCAATTCATGCTCTTTTCCAATCAGTCCAATCAGCTTTGGTCAGCTTCGGTGTCCAAAAGTTGAATGTTTCAAATGAACACCAGACATCTATCGTGCGTGTGTGGTGGTTTGATTATTCTGTTCATATTTCCCGTGCCTTATTTCTGGAAAAAGTACTTTTCATTCGTCGGTAACAGAAACATTACATGAGACCCTTACGCTCTCTTTATTTTCAGAGAGGATTTAAAAGAGGACAGTTTAGTAATGGGGGAGAGAGAGTGAGAGTCATGCAACAATGGTCCCAAGTTCCGGGTATCGAACCCAGGAAAGCATGCAGTGTAACCACTCGGTTACCAAAGGCGCTCCAGGCTGATTTATGTGTATTTGTATGGAATTCATTTTTGTTGGGTTTTCTTTTTTTACGTGAAAGAGATTTCAAAACAAATTACATCCTCCACCACATGAAGTGGCCTTTAGAGAGTAAAACACGCTCTAACGAATCAAGGTGGAAGTTCGGCAGTTTCGTCTGCGCCTCCCGCACTCTGAGGAGCATTAGACTTCCAGGACACGCACGGACGAGGAGATGCAATAATCTGATTCAACCGGGGAGAAGGATGTAATTAATATCACAGTGTTATTTAATTAAAACCTGAGCAGGAGTAAAAAAAAAAAGCCACTGATTATTGTCATTTGCAAATGATCACACAGCCCAATTTCAATACAGCACAACTTCAAGAGCGATTGTCTCCGAGAATGAACGGGTATTAACTCTGAATGTTACTGTTTTTTTGTGTCATCTGTAAAATTATATTATGTTCAGTTTTCCGTAAGACATGGAATGCATCAGTAATTTGCTCATTTACATTTTAGTTAGTGAGGGAGGCTACAGTATTTCAACCTCCTTAGTGGATGGCAGTCTAGTGGGGGAAGTGATGTAAGGCACACATTGTGCCCTTGAGCAAATCAACCCTCAGTTCCTGCAGTGGAGCTGCTCATTCACTAATCTAAGAATAATAACATAAGGCCCGATGTGAACATTCCTGCTCTATAGCGTAAAATAAAGTTAGAGACGCAGCCATGCTCAGCTAGTTGGCCCTAGGATTTAAAGGGGACATCTGATGAAAAAGCTCCCCTTTTCAGTGCTTGCACACATACATTTGGGTATCTGGAGTGCGTACCAACCCACAAAGTGTGAGCCCACATTCTGCCTCCCATCAGAAAAACATGTGATTCAACAAGACATTCAGATTTGGCTCCACCTTTCCTATGTCACACACAGGCTGATTAGAATATACCGCCCTCGGCTTGAGAACTACCTTTAAGCAATAAAGTGTAAATATACATCTTGCTGGAATATCAAGGACTTGTGTCCTTTAAAGAGTTGCAACGGTGATGCCTAGGCCCCCGTTGCAAACAAGTGACTGGCAGCATTTCACCTCTTCTACTGGGTCCATGAAATCTAAATGTCCACTCATCAGTTCTGGCCAGATCTTATTCTTTGGCACCTTTTTCAAAAGACAGTCTAATGATCGTATGGAGTCACACTGAGATTCCTGACGGTTCGGTGAGGGTGGTCGCTGTGTTGTTGTCGATGGCGGCAGTGGGATCAATAGCAGGCCATTAAGACTTGTCCGGGCTCAGCTTGAGGTATCAGACGCAAATGCATGCATGACGGAATAATGAGTTTTGTCTTTGTACATCAGATGCGCGTCTAATGCCAATAATAGACCTCTGGTATTGTCTCTTTTTTTTTTACGTGTGTCCCTCCCCGCCACGTTACAGTCTGATGTAAAATCCTGCACGTTAGTGTGGCAATGTAGCTTATCCCCATTATGTAACAAAACCCAATACTCTCTCTGACAGCAATGTCTCTTTCTATTGAATGCACTGTGTCCTGTGAGGACAAGTGAAAATGGTAATCATCAGTTTAAGCAGAGACCTGAGGGCCCCTGAATAAAATGCAGCCTTCAGCTCCACTTTTCTGCCGGCGGACAGCACAGGGGACAGGCAAATATTGATCTACGGAAAATATCTGCACGTCCACTAATTCAGCCCATGTGTTCGCTTGAAATGCTGCAACGCAGATCGGCAATGAGGTTTCCTTCTTTATCGGATGCTTATCTTTTTTTTCTTCCCGGAGAGACTTTCAATGAGGCAAAATTTAATTAAAAATCTGATTTAAAATTGCACCTCAACACGCTACTGGATGTTATAAAAGGGAGAAGCAGCACAGCCATATTGACCATAGCACTCTCGCTCTGATGCCCTAAGTGTCTTGACTTAGGGCATCTAAGTCCCCATGTCATCTAAGTCCCCAGTCTTGACTCCCCATGTAGGGGAGTCAAGACTGAGAAGCCTTCGAGGAACCTCTTGTGGCTGATCTTCTGTCGGATCATTCAGGTACTCCTTGCCCTCTTCATTTAGACTTTTTGTTTCATGAGAGAGGTGTGTGCAGAATTGTGGTGCAATCGGAGAGCCACCGCTGACCTTGAGTTCAGCCGTTGCTGCGTCCTCCCATCCCCGTATAACCCACATTTACTGTAGCTGCTTCATATTCATGGCACAGTGCAATCCTCAGCACATAAATAAGGCATTCTATGAAACACTGCAATAATAACAACTGACTTTCATGTTGGCCAAACCTCAACCCAAGTGACCTCTCTTCGGGGCTCGGCGTGTTGGTGTGTGGCTTTCATGCATAAACAGGACTAGGATGCCACCGTCCAGCTGGGGTCTCCTGGAGCTAGCACACAACCTTATTGTGTCTGCCGTTTGGCAAGCGCTAATGGCTACGGTGGGAGGGCATTACAGACTTTCCTTGTAAGTCATTTCTGATACTTCTGGTCTCAGTCCATTCTTTTTTTCGGTTGTAACGAATACAAATTGTTTTGTTGTAAAAACAAATTTAAAAGCAATTTAAAGTTATACTTGTTTTTATTTTTCACATTTTTATTTGCAATTTACATTGCACATTGCAACGCCATATTCATTCTGGTCTCGCAATGCCCCGTTTTCAAAACATAAAAACAGAAATCATTCTCCAACTCACTCCCAACTCATTAAATATCGACGCGGAGGCACCCTTTAGTTTTATATGTATAATGCCAGGCTGTCAACTAACTCCAATGTAAACCCATCCATGTCACGATTAGACACTTAGAGCAACTGACGTAGTATAAAGAGTGAGAACGTCCACTGAGGCAGGAGGTCGGGGTGGATGGTTGCGTCAACGCACTGGCTGAAATGCAATCTGGGAAGCCACCGCATATCAGACAATTGTTTTGAGTTTTATTGGTTTGAAATGAGCTTGTTAACTGGCTACTTGTGAAACAATCCTGTCGTACACCTCCTCTCCCAATTCCAGTCTCATATCTCAAGTTGCTAATGGGTCTGTAAACAATGAGCAGCGCAGAGAAAAGGAATTTTTGGCACAGATATCCACTGGCTGCAACTGAACCCCAGAAATATAGCGGCTAATCCATCATCAGGCCGATAGACGATTGTTCCGAGATTGTATCCACAAAATTTCAAGAAAATTCCACCATTACTTTTTTTTAAATCTTGTCATGGATTAACCAACTCACCGAAATCTCTGAACTCACAGCCAAACACACAGAACTTTGTTGTTGTCCAGTGGAGCAGAGTGCCGACCGCGCCATATATAGGCCATATGAGTTGATTTGGCACTTCAGATTTTGAAGAACCAGGGCTATAGGCAAGAGTAACGCAAAACAATATATAAGGTATTAACACAAAGTTTACTGAAACAAATGGAACCCGAGGACATTCAAAAATTACATTTCATTTGACGCAAAAGAACACCAAACAAAAGGCGGCTGCATCTTGAAAAGAAGATGCCAACTCCCCCCCCCCTAATGATATGAATGATATTTTATCTTCTCAGCCTCACCTAATTGGAACCTACCACCTGCCCAGATAAAGGCTTAGTACAGGGTGAGGGAAACCAAGCAAGCATCGACATTCACACAGAATAATGAACATGCCATTAATCCAAGATCTCCCAAGTTGCTGACACCTCATTCTATGTATGGGCACCCATCCATACCAACGAGCACACCAAATATAACTGAATGTAATTTACTGCAGAACTACCTTACCCATCTTCCTTACTAATCCCTCCCTGCTAAGAGGAATTAATGAGGCAAACCTGTCTACACTCTTCTTGATTGAGCTACCGCGACTGCTGATTAAGTGTCAGCTATATTATGTATTATGTGTGTATTCTTTTAAAAGCCACATTAAATATAATGGTCAATCATGATAACACTTTGGCTTCACCTTTTGTTATAGAAGTGCAAAGTTGCATCTGCTGAAAAACAATACCACAGTACGGACTGCATAGTGTCGGCCTCTTTTTAAGTTATAAGCTATGGATTATTTTCACTTCCCAGGAGGAAAGTGCTGCAAGGTATTTTTAAATTTCACATCAACATGACAATATGTTCAGTGTGACATTGATTAAAGTAGTCTCTATCTGAATTTCCTGACTTTGCAGGATGGAAAACTGCACTCTCAGCAGACTGTCTCCTTGTTGAATGAGGGGGAAAGAAACAGATGATTGAGACGTGTCAATGTTATGTACTGTAATCATCTGTTTTGTTATATGTCATATACGTAGAGATGGGAAAACTGCTGAGAACTAGTGTCTCTGTCCTCTTAAAAACAGTGTAATTACTGAAAGCAGCCTCTTTAATTATTTAAGTGTATTGTTAAAGAAATCACACATAGCAAATCTTAAATCAAAAAGTAATTTAGCTGACAGGGACTAAAATGTCTATGCGGGTGGAGGGGGGAGAGATTACATTTTTGGATGACATCAAGACGACCCGTACATCTCTAAAATGCAAACTGTTTGTTTCTGGACCGGAGCCACGGCAGAGAGAGAAAAGATATGCAGCCTAATTTTAAACTAATTAAAGAAAACATTGCGGACAACAAATCTGTCTTGAAATCGAGGAGAAGAGCAAACGTTAGCCGTTAGCTCTCAGTCCCTTTTGGCTAATTGATGGATCTAACAGTTAACATTAACGGAGGTTGCATTGAGTTACGTTATGATGCGTTCAAGCTCTATTCAGTAAAAATTTGTATTGGGTGAAGGTAAATTTAAAACTTTATCATAAAGTCTTCAAATGTAATCTTGTAAAAGTTTTTGGTGAGAAACTTAATACAAATAAATACAGTTGTTTGAAGACGTATTCACAGCAATACAATATAGATATTAGAGAGGGAATTATGACCTGTTTAATTTCCAAACACTAGCTTTAGCAGATGATAATAATTATTATTAATGCCAAGATTTTTTTTAAATAAGTATTTGAATAAAAATACAATCATTTATTTCGTAATCATTTAAATGACATTCTTGACATTTAGTTTTTTAATTTAATTTAATTATTTTCCATCCCTTCATCTACCATGTACTTAAAAAGAAAAACCCTGCAGAGGCATACATGGAAAGAGATACAAAATTACAAGAGCATATTAAAAAAATGTCCAGACTGTATCTCGAATGGCTTCGACAAAACTCTGAGGATAATCATAAACGAGTCTAACTAATATGAAAAAATAGTATCTTCTAAAAACTATACAATTAAGAATTATAAAAAAGTATTTGTACAGTTTAGGCAACTAAAACTACTTGGGTTTACAGGATAATGGCGAGTATAGAAACATAAAGTAACAGCAGTACAAGACGAGTCAAAATAAAGTCCTTAAGTCAGAGTACTGAATCATTTTTGTCACTTACGCAACAATACTTGTCATCCTATCCATGTTCAGACTTTTGTCTCAGTTCAAATGTGTTGAAAAAAAGATGGAGGCAATTATTTTGAAAATTTACAAAATGTTTTTATCCAACAAGATATTCTGCTTCACACAAATATTTTTTTGGCATTTAGCCTTTCAAAAATATGTCCACAGTGGTCAAACAACTGTTTGTTCCCTGGCTTGCCAAAAGGAGGTACGTGAGAGTGAGGTCAAGCAGCAATCTAACAGCACCGTAAATTACATTTTTGTCACAATAACACCAGATCATATTTTCTCCATTTTTTGGTTGACAGGCATTCAAAGCTTCATTCAAAAACCTCAATAATAGCTTTATTACTGAGTGGGTCAGACCCATACCCCACATGCTCTATATGAAAGCGGATATGATTTGCCTGCTTTGTGTGTAACAAAGTGAATGATCATTCCTAATACAATCTTGCTTACTGCCCTATTGTGTGGTGAATAAACAATAAATATGGTCTAATAAATCTTGATTACAAAAGTTTTGATCAGTCAGGAATAGGCTGGTTTTAAATATGTAGCCAGTTACACACTGTGTGGGCTAAAATGCACCCAAATCCTAATTTCCCCATACAATAATTCACCACATGTTTACAATCTGGTGGGCAAATCCATTAAATATGCAAAATCATTAAGGTTAGTGTATATGATGGAATAGTGGCAGTTGAGTGTGCAAGACGAAAACAAGCTCACTACACTAATAACATATCTTTTGCCTCTATGTGGAGAAAACGTGCCAGAAATCCAGCTGATCGTCGGAGATTCAGATCGTTGATCCGTCTGGCAATTAACCCGACATCCCAATTCCCCCTAAACTGCCCGTCAAAAATGACAAACCAATCTGGCAGATTTGTGATGCAAGACCAAGTAAGGCAGCAAAACCCCTAGGTGTATTGAATTAAGGCTGCATTTTTAAAAACTTTTCATTTTAATGTATTACAATAACAGGATATGTCGTGTTTTGGAGTGCAGAGAGCAGGAGAAGGAGCCAAATGCAGACACGAAGCAGTGCAGTTTAATGGTTTGTTAAACACAAGGCTTACAAATGAACAGTCCAAGACGCAGCCGGGTAGCGATAACGAGGGACAGGTGACAGCAGGGCTAACGAGCAACAGGTGGAACTCATGAGTGCTGGGCAAACAATTACTCAGGCAGGAAGTAAAACCGACACAAGAGGACTTTCAAAATAAAACAAACAAACGGACCATGACAGGATAAGCTAAAGCTCTAATTGCAAACATTTTTTACATAGATGAAAAGTGTCGTACGCAAAATGCACTATATTTACTCACACAATTATTAGTTTAAATAAATGCTTTTATAGATAATTATGACATGATGCTGGTTTTACGGTGAAATTGGACCAATTGTTTGTTCTCAACTTCGTACTTTGTAAGGTGAACTTGCCAAATGGTTTGTGAGTCAAGTTGTTGAGATAAAACTATGTATTAACTGAGGAAAACTCACAAAGTTGTGTTTTAACTAGTACAAGTAGTCATGATTTGATCACTGCACATGTGCAGGACTGCATTCTACTCTAGTTTCAATATTATAATACTATATTTTATAATCCGTATTTATTCCAAATCATAGACTGTATATAAAAAGTGGACGGAGTCACCATGACACCACCCATTGGCTTGTGGACTGCTGTTTTAAAGCCTCGAGTTTGGCGTAATAAATCAAGTGAGAAGTAGGGTCATTTTCTTATATACTTCTATACAATCTGACTTATTTTTGAGTCGCCCCCTGATGGCCATTAGAAGGAATGCAGCTTTAAGGCACTTCTGCATTGGTTTCACTTTCAAGACCTGGGGGTTGCCGCCTCGATATAATGGACTGACATATATATATTCAGAACTAATATTTAAACTTGAAAAGTAAAAGGCTCGTCTTTCATCTTGTGCCATTTTTTTGTTCATTCTTGAGAATCAGCCTTAAGTTTCTTATCTAAATTCTATCAGAGTCAATTCATCCAAATGCGTGTCTTACTTTGTATGTGAGTGTTTTGATTTGTGGAATATCTACCCAAGTTTGGTCCTTTGCTGTTTTAGCAAACAGACCACGTTGTTTTTCCGAGCCACTGCATTAATCCATGTTCCATAAGGCTTGTACATAGTGTGGTCTGTGTGCTTCCTGAGCAGGAGAGCGAATGGGGGAGACAGGGGGAGAAGCCACCGAGGAAGAAGGATTCATGAATAATAATTTATAGTGGAGCCCTGAACGCTAGCTACGAGACTTTTATTGGTGCAGGATGAATCCATACTGTAAGCCTCATCTGTTGGGGGGGGGGGGGGGGCCGGTGTCATCTCTAATAATTTATAGATGCAAAACAGAGAAAAACATCAATCAGAAATGTGCCACTGTCTACAAGCCTTGCAAATGCTTTGTTTCAATCCGAGTGAAAGACGACATGCAGCAACACACAGAGCGTACCCTGCAGAGACATCTCTCATTCCTCTACAATCCCTCATGCGACACTAATGCCCCTCTCCTGGCTTTGTTCAACTTTAGCGAAAGTAGAATAAAGATATGTTTTCACTCCGAAATTGATTGATAAAGCTCTTATATAAAAGCCGCCTGCAGATAGCCATGACTTTTTCATGGGGTTTTTTGGCCTGTTAATTAAGGGCCGACGCATGTTCACATTAAATCACATTTTAGGTTCATAATAGAGTACATGTTATGGTCACATTAAAGGGGGCATATGATGAAAAATTGTGCACATACATTTGGGTATCTGGAATCCCGACCAACCCACAAACTGAAATAAGACAAGCAATTTGTTTTTTGTGAGCTGCCTGGATCAGAAAACATATCATTCAACAAGCCATTCATATTTGGATCATCTTGCTATGTCACCTGCAGGTTCATGAGTATATCCCACCCACAGCTTGAGAACTACCTTTGTAAACGTGCATGCACCATATGTTTTCTTGCAACCTAGCAGGTCTTAAAGAGACGAGCGCTAAAACAGTGCATTGGGGTAAATACAGTGTATATTCAGACAGACCGTGTGAGAAAAATAATGTGTTCTTTGAACATTAAAACATGTTCCACAAGAACTAGAAAAATAAATGACTAAAAACTTTTCTTCAAGCATTGAAAGTATTCATGTTTTTGGAAAAACAATTAAAAATCCCGTCCAAACTTTGTGTTCCACTTTTGTTTCGTCACGAAAGATGTGCCGAGCATGTCCACTCTTTCTCAGTCATTTCCTGCTTCACATTCACACACGTACACACATGCACACTGGGGAGGTGCAGAATGCAATCAGAGTTTCCTGCTGATGATGGCCAAACACATTAACCAAAGCAGGTGGAGGTTAAGTGCCTTGCTCAAGGGCACCTTCACTAAAGGTATGATGCGCTCGAAAATACAAAGCAGCAGTAATTTTTCAATAAGTGCAGTCATTTCCCTCTCTCTTTTTTTTAAGTTGGACCCATTTTCACTGTTGGTTAGTTATTTCCTTCTTTTCAATTGAATTTTAATTCCGGTCTCCAGAATGAAAACATGGGCTGTCATTGGTGGACGGAAAGACGCATCCAAGTGAAATGAAAAAAAAGAAGCAAAAAACAACATTCCAAGGCTGCGTGCTTTCACTTCTTAAACATACACAGAAACAAGAGGGAAGAGAAACTACTGGAGTTCTTAGTAAAATCTGAGATGAACACAAAGCCACACTCCACACACACTATCACATTGCTAGCATCGGAACTCCAGACTTTGCTGTTTGGGCTGAATAAACATGACCTGCAACAACATTCCGGCGAGGTGGAGATATGCTCCATTACAGTCTGAAAATACCGAGCAAAGCACCATATCATGCAACAGTCCTTGTGTGTCATTATATTGTCATCACATTTGTATCCATCAAGGTCTCTACTACTGCAAAACACTGGTATCTCTGCCTGCTCTATGATGGATTACTTCCTGACTGACAGTCGCATGCCTGTGAAGAAGGCAGCACTAGAGGCAATTATTGCTCTTGGAAGTCTGGCAAATGTCAGGATTTGGTGTCAAAGTTACAAATCGTTGCTGAGCAGCTGCTTAGAGGCGGGGTTGAAAGTCAGGGCATCGAACCGGCGACTCCAAAAACTGCAATTTGCAGCGGTGTCCAAGATACATGTGATGATCGTTTAGCTGTTTTCTCGGGACAGCGTAGTTTGTTGCGCTGTCCGTACGACTGAAATGGTAAAAGTAGAATTTATTTTCAAGTCTATGTAAAAGATGTTCCAGTCCGCCCATATAGCCCAAATGAGGAAGCCGTTTTCTGGTAAATCACTAACATTCAGAGCGACTGATTGTCCGATTATTTCAATGCTTCATGATTAAAGAAGATGCAATGTGGAGCTGCCAGACCTGCAGTCTTCTATTGTGGACCCTCCAGCGTTGGGTTTCCTGCAACCTGATGTTAAAGACTTGTCTGAATGCTTCTTGGGAAGGCCCCAGTTAGCCAGGTCTTGTGAAAAATGAAAAGGAATGGCTGATGGGACGTGAAGGTCACCTGGATAAAGGGCTTTACGAATAGGGTAGTTGGCGGTGTTGTCTCGATCACTGTTGCTGCCAAAACCTCTAACAACAACAGCGAGATTCCTGTAATATGCATCCACCAGGGCCAGCAATACAATAGAGAAAGTGCCCCTCTAGTTAAACTACTGTGTTTAGAAGCTGGGAGGGACCAGCAATACGAAATCCATCATGCTCCCCCAGATTGCATTGCAGGTCTATCTCGTTATTTATGGCGCATTTGAAACACTGAGCCGAAAAAAACCGGCTGCAGTTATGGTAAACAAATCACCAGTGCTAAGAAACTTGCAAAGATAACTTAAATAATCCCCACTCCCACATTATGTAGGTACACATTAATGAATTCTGTATGTAATTAATTAGAAAAGCCATCAAACAGGACTGTGCCATTTAACCACATGCAATGAAGGACTATGCGTAATAAAGATTTTCTTAAAATACACAGACAGAAAGGCTGATTTCAGTAGCACTCCTTCTACCCGAAGGGGATGTCGAGTCAAATTAGTGAATTCACCTGCTGTAATATTGGCGGGGGGGTGGGCGTTAACAGTGAGCCCTTTGTGGTACATTGTGGAAAAAAACCTGACCCCTAGAGATTTGTAACAGCACAGACAAATGATATCATCTTGCCAATAGTGGCATCAGATCAGAAAACGCACATATGTGTCGCTGTAAAGAGCATTAACAACCGATGTATTTTTAGTGTTTAATTTGGAAGACTTTGTCGTCAGAAATCCAATACAGGTGGAGGGATATAAAAGCCGAAACTAAATATACCAATATATAATTAGTAATATAATTAAATGCTTGAATAAATAATTATTCAATTTTGTCACCGTAAAAAGAAGAAATCAGAAATTAGATGATTCAATATATAAATGTATTTGTGTATATATATATATATATATATATACTTAAATGTATCCATTGCATTAAAACACCTAATTCTTTATTCATTCATTTATTTAACCATTTAATATCATTAGTTATGAATGTATGTTTAGTTTTGGTCCTTTAAACATCAATTTCAACAATGTTTACTTTCTTTTGTTAGGTATGGGGCCTTGTTCACGTCACCCAAACAGACCTGCCTGCCATCCCCCTCCTTGTTTCTTTAACTTGGCCCCAGCTTCTTATAAAGACATCTGACACAGTTGCTGCAATGCTTAACTTCAAATTTCTTGCGGATGTAGTACACGATCTCTGATTTAATATTTCCAACAAGAAATCATGCTTCAACTGTTTTTTACCTCGCCGTGTTACCTGCATAATATCTAACGATGACAGCCTTGTAGCGTTCTGTCGGAAGGCACGCATTGATCTTTCATATGAACAGCCATTCAGGCAGAGGGCCTGATGGATGTTGGGGGTATTAATTATCTTCCCCCATATTCTGTTGGGCGGGCGGAGCTGAGGCTGTTCTGGGGCCTGGCCAAGCACAGGTGACAGCTCCATATCCAAATTAGCAGGGAAACCCAGGCACAGATCGGTACAAGCCCTGTCATTTTCAAGGGGCCTCTTTTCAAACATCGTACCATAAAACACAATTGGACACGTCATCATTTAAATTCGTTCCACCGGATAGAATAACAGCAAAAAAACATAAAAACAGAGGTGGTCACTTTTCAAACATAGTATTCAGATTTTCAGGTGTGGTTTTTCAGGAGGAAAAAAAAGTCATGACCCCTCTACCAGGAAGTTCATCTAGAGTCATGGTGTGAGGTGAAAGGGGGAGGAATTCAAATGTGACATCTTGCACAGGCCTGCCTTCAGAAGCCAGCGCGTGACCCTCTTGACCTCTACCATATCACCCCTGTCATGAGCCAGCCGCGGTGATTTATGCAGCATTAAAAATAACGCGGTGTGATGCCTTTTGAGGGCCGGAGCTGGAGCGGTGCAGCTGATGGGTGTAACAGATACTGCCCCATTGGAAGTTCCTCCAGATCTCAGAGAGGCCATTAGTGTTGTTTTGGAACTCTCAGCCTGAGTATGTTAAATGATACAGGCTTTCAGAGAGAGAGAGACGGGCGGCTACAGTGAAGGTTGTGACAACAAGACAACCTTTCCCCTGGACGGTCTGTCCTGCATGTCTGTGCTAGCACAATCTTGACAGACGCTGAAAGGAACAACGGAGGCGAGTGATGTGCTGGTACACCTATCTCATCCGCTCGAGGCTGTTGCTGGTTCGTCGGTGTCTTAAATTCCACAAAGCTTTCTGTTTTTTTTTCCGTGACTGTTTCACCTCACATCTTGGTCCAAGAATATCATGGCACGTTGACGACGTATTCTTTATGGCTGAGAAAAAAAAAAGGTTTAAGATACAATATAGGTTCAATATCCGGGGTTGGGGGAAGCTACTTTAAAGCTGAAAGTAGTGAAGCTAGAGTAACACTACACTTTTGTCCAAAGTAGCCTGTGCCAGCACGAACTGAAAAAACATTGACGCTATTTCCCATCAAGGAATATATGTGTGGTAAGCAGTATAAGGAACACATGCACTAACTTGTGGAATAATATGGTTTATATATTTGCTTTTTTGGTTGCGCTACACATCTACTTCGTGGAGAAAAAAAAGGTTGCTACTGGATATTTTACGACCTAAACACTACTGACAACTGTAGCCAAACACGCGTTGCTCAACCCAGTTGAGCCAGAAAAAAATGGTGGCCTTGTATGTTTCTGCAAACCGCGGGACTCGTTGAATGCGGACGTTTCTGAACCAAAAAATGCGTTTCACATCAGCCTCGTATTAAGCTCGCAGAATCGGCGGGTACAGTCGTGGATATTTTGTTGGTACATGAAGTAAAAAGTACAAAAGTATTATCAACCAAATGTACTTGACATGTAGTCAAAAATAAAAGTACTTGTTGGGCCAAATGGCTTTTAAATGTTGTTTTTGTACAGTACTTAAATGAACTTAGGCCTTGATCAGACTGCCAGCATATGGCATTTGGCATATCCAAATTGTATCCACATGGATTTCAGAAATTCTGGATGGTAAGAAATGCAATTTTCCTTAAAGATCCGATTTGGAAAAAACAAACTGATTTGTCCGCAGTTTGAACGTAACCATATTTACTCCCCACCACTGGCAAGGCCCACCGGTTAATGTGGTGGATAAGCACGGATAACATCTGACTTAAATAAGGAGGTTGTGCCTTGTCACAGACGAGCGATTCACTTTTTTAAAGCGTACCAGGAAGGTTGTTGAACTTAATACAGACTGTTGCGGAACTATATAATATCAACAAGTTGATGTTGACTGGGTTTATCTCATTTGTCGAGAGCAGTGCCCTGCACCTCCGAACCCAACAACTGTGAGAGAAGACTGTCGGGCAGGGGTGTTCAATTAATGTTCAACGAGGTCCAGTTCGAGAGGATTTCCTCACGCAAAGGTCCGGAACATCACACTAATGTCTAACTTTAGCTATGATTTAGTTCCATATATATTGAAGTAGAATAGCAGTTGTATTAACGCCTGTATGTACTGTCAAATCAAATAAAGAAAGTAAGTAAGTATAAAACATACTCTAATAATAAATACATCTTCTCTCATTTCAAGTAAAATAAGGGCTGGATTTAAAAATAAGAAACATTACAGAAAGCTTTTGAAAAATGTTTATCTTCAAATAAAGTACTTCATTTTAGAAAAATGAATATAAGTGAATTGTCCTTGCCCTGCAGCTTTAAATTCAGTTTATTCAGGTGATGTCAGTGATGTCACCCCAAAAAGCCACGATATTATATTCTTATCTTCTGACGAGAGAAATTAGTGTGCAGGGACTTTTTCTGTGGCTATTACACCACTTGTTTCAGCTCTATTCCTCTCTGTTTACATCATTGTTGGAGAGTGAATTAACGTGTTAGATTCTGATCATATTGGGCTCTTAGGTTTATTATCTGTGACTTCATTTCAGATGTGAGTGGGTGCGTTTGCTCAAAAGAGTTGTGCTTTGTCTCGTAGTGGCGCTTCACATTACCTCTTTTAGTAATCGCCACGGTCTCTGAACATATGAGACATACTGGCTTTGAACTGCCTGTGGGAAGAGTAACCGTATAGGAGTCTGTCCAATTCTTGGTTGAAGGTTCTGGTCTCCGTGGCTACTTTTCTCTTTTACGAGCAGGCCATGTGAAATAACTTCTGACTCAAGTACTATTCCGACTGTTTGGCCTCTCGTCCAATCTCTCCCTTCTGTTTATATCTCACTCAAGCCACAATGCTTATTGGAATACACATATTTGATTGGCTGAGTAGCATCATGTGATGTGATACATCATATACATATATTACAATGCATGTAATTGGTTTCCTGGACCACTGAACGAGTGCCGTAAAGGCTAGAAAAGCTGTGCAGGTTAAAATAGAAGCGGCGTCTAGGTTCGGAACCAGACGGTGGTCCACCTATTAGTGACCCTTGCTGTAGTAGGGTGACCGGGTCTATAAAGAAGGCTAGCATAAATTACACAGAGTCACCCAGAAAAAGGCAGAGGGGTGTTAACAAACCCATCAAGGCCAAGGGGACCAAAAAGACCCATGAGGTGCCAGTGGAGGGTGAGACAGTGAATAGCACCAAGAGAGCAACCAGCTATGAATGATGGACACCCAGTAAGAAAAAGAGGGGTGGAAACACTGTCCCACGACACCGCTGAGCCCACCACGGTGTCGGCGGAGGACGTCATAGAGAATGAGAGTATAGGAAGGAGGCTAGAGCTCAGCAGCTGCCAGTGACAGAGAGTCCCAGGGCGGAGATCGGCTGTGACCTCTCGCCCGAGCTCCCGCAGCCAACCTCCCGAAAGAACAACGGGAGCAAGTCCTGCTCCAGTCAAGACTACCTGAGGTAAGCTGAGTGTGTGAGAAACATAAATCCTGGTAAGACTAAAACATGTTGTTTTTTACACTTTTTGTACGGATTGAAACAAACAAGGTATAACATGTTCATTAGTGGGCTTTAGATTTAGAGTTGACTTTGGAAATGGCAGTTATCCCCCCCTAGCCTCATATTTACTGTACACACATGAGGGAGGTATTGACCTTTTGCTTCTAAGTCTTTGCAGAAAAGCAAGTAATTGTATTTCCCAAAATGTGAAAACATTCTTTTTGTGATTTGAAAACTGCAATATAAAAATAAAAAATGTAGATGAAGTTCATTTTACTAAGCCCCGGGTTGACAACCTCTGATTTGAACCATAGCGCTCTAGCTTCAGTTTTAACATAGAGGGGTCAAGGTAAGACGTTCCTCACAAATACAGTAAAACACAAATCTGTGTTTGTGTGTGTGTGTTTGTGTAGGTGTGTTGCCAAATTTGAGGCCAAGCACCTGAAGCTTGAAAAGCTCGGAGAAAGAGGCTTCGGATCAGTTTGTGCTGGCAACAGCAGGACCGATAATTTACCAGTAAGTACAATGCCCGTCTTCTCACATCACACATACAAACAGTTATCACTCCCAGCACAAGCCAAAGTACTGGTGATTCTGTCCCGTAGGGAAACAAACACACATCTCTAAAGTTGATGTGGAGAGTCGGCCAATGGTGAGTGATTTGATCCGATGTCTCAGCGCCGACTGTCCTTCACTTCCTTGTTGGTATGGCACTTAAGCCGGGTGGTTTCTGTGTCGGTGTAGGGTGGAAAATGTCTCTCTATTTCATTCTGAGAATATCATCAAGCTGCTGGCGGAAGCAGCCATTGAAATTAACTCGGAAGGGAGTCTTCCAACGTGACATTAAGACAGACAAAATGCTCAGATTTTGTCCCTCAAGTGCCGGTTCAAGACTTTTGATGTGGCTGCTGCTCCTGCCCCCTATATCCATCTGTTGATCTCTGGAGTGACTTTCATGTAAATCTTACTCCTCATCCTCTGTTTCTTTCTGTTTTCGTCTGTGTACTCCAAAATTTTACTGCAGGGGCTGCACAAGGCCGGCCCTATCACAGGCTGGCAGCTTGGTGTGCTTCTCTATAAAATGCTCGATGGACACAAACAGTTTGTCACCTCTGAGCTCCTCCACAAGAGAATCACATTCAACAGTGGGCTGTTCCAAGGTACAACAATGCTGGTGTCCACAAGAGTGTTCCAATCGATCACTGCAGCTTCCACCCTAAAGCTTTGCTATGTTGTCTCTCTTTTCAGAGTGCCAGGATTTGTTGAAGGTGTGGAGCAGATGCAACTGGCCCCCTGGTTCAGATATTCCTAAAAAATAAATGTCCTGAATAATATAAAAATAATAATATATTAACAAACACCTTGAGCGGGGCCTGGCAATGTATATGATATATCAATCAATATGACCACATCTGACTTCTGGTGATCTCCAGCATTTTGTCTTGCTTGACAATTTTAAAAGATGTAACATATGCTTATAAATTAGTTTAAAGGATTTTTAACTTCCTGTCTACACAGGAAGTGTTAATGTGTAGCTTCTTCTTGTGATGATTGGAGCGGGACTAACAGAGCTAAAAGAGGAAAATGACAGACTTTCCACATCAGTAGTCTCACAAACATTAAGCAAACATTCAGATGTCTTGCACAGCTCTGGGATCAGCTGGTTATGTTTCTGTTGTAAAAGTCATGGAGACTGGTCAAGATAGTTTTTTGTACTTTTATTATGTGTTTCTAACATGCAACACAAACCCAACTTTCGACACTGAACAACAAGATGAAAGCAGTCGGCCAAATACATTTAATTTAGAACCCTTGTGCGCACACTTATTCTCTCTTTACTACGATCGTTACGTATATACAGATACATTAATAAAATGCAGACGGGAGGAGCCGGGAACAGAACTGGCAACCTTGTAATTAAAGGACGGCGAAGTTCAGAAGAAAACGTATGTAGTTTTTTTTTTTTGAAGGCGATGAGGTACATCTAACCTAGCCTGTGTATGACACAACTAATTAATATACTGATTTCTGCCATTCATTCATTCATTCATCTTGTTTAACTGCATAGTGTATAAAGACTTTTAATATTTTATGAAGATTTAAAAGACAATGATGATCTGTTTACTTTACTTTATTTGAACTTTACTCAACTTCTGGTCGGTGTCGTTTCATCAACATCCATCTGTCAATCGGCACACTTGCCCATATGGGAAGAAATGTTGCTACCTCATGGTGAGAGAGAAATTACGACATATGCACATGACACTACACAGGTGTTACTGGACACCCACTGATCATTTGTGTAAGAAGTGTCAAAAAAAGGAGGGAAAACTTGTATGGTATGTATTGTCGAATTGAAAAAGCTTTTAGACTTTGAGAACATTGAATAATGACTGGCTTTGTATGGCTGATAACACCAGGGTTCGGATGATTCAAGTCGGCTGACTTATTAGTTAGCTTTACCTGCCCATCTGAAAAGCCCAGTAATCTCTCGGTACTGAAGAGTGGATTGATTCAATACTATTGTCAACAGAGGAATACATGCTCAGAAATCTTGTGTACTTTATTTGAGTACCTCCTAGGCTTAAGACAACATCAAAAACACACATTTAGGGGAAGTCTTGCGCTACAATGCTTGTAGTTTTTATTAAAACAGAGTGATTTGCATATAAAACCCCAAATGGTCTGTCGGACCGTCTTGGCAGTCCTGGTGTTCAAACAAGAAACGTAAATGAATAAAGTTGGGTGCTAATTTTAAGTGCAGAAACCCATTTAATCCATTCTTTTTTTGAACAGCGGAGCTTGAAGTTCTTTGTGTCAAAACATCTGATGACCAGACTACAGTTCTCTGTTCACGGAGGACAATAATCAGAATCAGAATCAGCTTTATTGGCCATGTTTGCGTACGCATACATGGAATTTGACTCCAGTTTCCACTTCGCTCTCGATGTACATACACAAATTTACAATAAACAAGAAAACAAAACAGATGTAGGTATAAACATTTAACAATATGTACAATATAAGTATAAACATATCCAAAAAAGTGTGTATATCTATCTATCTATCTATATATCTATATATATATATCTATATATATCTATATATATATATATATATATATATATATATATATATATATATATATACCTATAAACAACAATGGCATTGAGGTGATAGTGCAAGTAGTGGTAATAGTGCAGACAGACGTAATAGTGCAGTATGCCTGAATTGTTCATCAAAGTGATGGCCAGCAGAAAGAAGCTGTTCCTGTGTCTGGTGGTTTTGGCGTACAGAGCTCTGTAGCGCCTACCAGAGGGGAGGAGTTGGAACAGGTCGTGTCCAGGGTGTGAAGGGTCTGCAGTGATCTTTCCTGCCCGTTTCCTGACTCTGGAGGTGAACAAGTCCAGGATGGAGGGCAGACTGGAGCCACGCCGTGGAATCACACGCTTCACGTCTCCAAACCATGCAAAATGAATGAATGGCCCGGCAGAGATAACTAGCGCTACATTTTTAATGCACATTGTCACCAGTGGGGCATGCCACTGCATTCTCCAATTCTCCAGAGACATCGATTAGCAGGAGATGGAGTGACGGATGACAACCCCAGGGAGCGCATTGAAGAAAAAAAAAATACACAAAAGATAGCGCACCGTTGCGGCTGTTGTCCACTGAACACACTCATCGATATGTCATTAAACAATGACAGCGCCTCAGGCTGTTTAATGAAGTGTTTGCAATGTGATTTGGTTCTTAATAGCAGAGGCATTAAGGAGTATCAGGCCCTCGCTATGGCTCCTGTATACTAAACAGCAACCTGTGCCAAAGCCTTATAATGCACAATTACCAATACTGTCAGACTGGATTTGGAAGATGAAGCTTGGGAAAGCACCGAGGAGGCAAAGCCGAACGCGATGCAGAGAAGGAAATGAAGACAATCCATAACTGCACCACCTTCAACTGCTGTGATATTAATTAGAGCCAGACAGGAGGTGTTGGACATTTACCTGTTGGAAATAGAATAAATAAGCAAAGCAGTCCTCTGGTATTATGCTGGTCACACACAGCAGGACTTGACTTTGGGCCAAAAATTCAAGGTCATCAAAAGGGCACCGTGAAACAATGGTTCTGCGGAATGGTGGATTTATCAAGATAATGTTTGTGTATCCAGGAGCTAGATTATTAGTTTCTCGTGCAAAAGCCCACACATTCCTCTGTGCATCTTGGTGAGCGTATTTGGGGGGGAAAAGCAAAACAAAAGAGCGGAATAAGGTGTTTCTTTGGAGATAAGGTGCTGTTTTGCGGAATGTACGCGTGTGGATATCCGTGCTGATGAGCCAGGAGGGGTTTTCACGACGCTTCATTGGTCCGTCTGTACGCACGGTCCCGGAGCTTTACATCGATTTACTGGAAGGAAAAAACGATGACAAATGCTGAAGAGTAATTGGGAAGTTTGCAGATGACACTATCGTCTTTGGCAGGATCACAAACAACGATGAACACTTGATATGGAGAGGAAAACCACAATCTCGCAGAGTGGTGCTCAAAGAACAATCTACTGCTCAATGTCAGTAAAACCAAGGAAAAGGAAAGAAGAAGAGAAAGGAGGTGAAGACGAACACACCGATGTCCACATCGATGGAGCTGAGGTGGAGCCAGTGAACAGTTTTTAAGTTTTATCACAAACAACCCGACATTGTCATTGTCACGACTGTATTTCTTACTTGATAAGGTCACTTGCCAAGTTCTTGTTAACTTTTACAGAGGAGCAATGGAAAGCATCCTGACTGGAAACATTACAAACTGGCACGGGATGTGCACGGCCCAGGACAGGAGGGGTCTGCAGCTGGTTATTAAAACTGCCCAGAACATCACTGGTGCCCATCTATTGAGCATCAGTGATATTGATGACAAGAGGTGCCTGCGTAGGGCCCCGAGGATATTAAAAGACAATACAACCCTAGCCTGTTCACACTGCTGCCGTCCCATCCGGCAAAAGAAACAGAAGACTACATAATTCATCTTCCACCCTCCGCTTATGTTTTTTTGTTTTGTCATCTAGCAAAATGGGACTGCATTGCCCGTTGTGCAACCCTGCTGTACAATGACAATAAAAAAAGAACTTGTAAACTTGTAAGTTCCAATAGGATCAGACTGATATACTGGACTGGTGACTGGAGCCAGTTGTGTCTTCCTCATCTGATTTAATAGAGGTGTCTCTCAGATCACAGCTACATAAAAATGTCTGTGTAACTAATTAAATGCATCGACAATTGCTTGAATGTGCTGAGAGCAAAGCCTTGCTCGTGCCAGTGCGAAGCAATGTTACGACTGAATTGATTGTGACATACTGTATATTGCAGATTAAAACCTATTGCGACACATTTACAAGACAATATAATATCAATATAAATCAGTACATCCGATGAAACGTCAGCCGAACGTTGAGCAGTAAAGCTACTGCGAAGGATTTACTGCGACTTCATCACGATCGCCATCGCAGGGCATGGATTTTGGTTGCTTAGTTACAGAAGCGCAACCTCCCAAGCACCTTGGGTAAAAGGATGAAAGCGGCACAGCTGGCGTTTTCCACGCGCTTTTGGACGCATCATGTGTTACAGCCCCTTACACTGCACCAAAAACAAAGAGGTTCCCCAGAGTCCTATGATGTAAAACACTCGATACTGACTGAAATAATAAAACTGCGTCCAGGCCTTTCTTCGTCTATGTAGGCTTAAGAGGGTTAAACTAAATGACCACATTGGTTTTTATCAGCAGCAAATGTTAGTCCGTGGGCAGACAGATTGTGAACAGGCCACTTGGTGTATGATTAACTGGGGTTTTATTTCTCAGCAATGCATCCAGATGCAGTTCATCAATTTTTTTTCTGTTGGAAGAAGCTGACAGCATAATTCACCGCTTCCTTTTAGCGCCACAAATAAACAATCATCACTCATGTTTTGCGTCTGGATGTCCGTGTGGCGGGCCCCAAAAATAGAAATATAGAAAAATAGCATTTTTCGGGAAGTTGTACAGAAATTGAACTTGACTGTTGCCGTGACATCAGCACTGCCTGAATCCATTTAGTCCATTTGGTGGCTGTGTGGGGAGGAAAAAAAAACAGCCGGCTTTGCTTTTTCGCTGCAGCCACGCAAATCGTGCAACTGTCTCGCATTCTGCCAAGATACACAAAATCAGCAGATTGAGCCTGGGAAGCCCGCATTCAATTTGCCCTGTGATAACTGGACGTGTTATCGTTCGCAGTACAAGCCCGCATTTCTTTATAAACCTCTTGTCTCTATTAGCAAACACTGACAAAGCTGCTCCGGCTCTCCAATGGAAATCCTGTGGTGTTTTTTGTGCCTCATTGTCCTGAATTACAATGAATCGGCAGGTGTGAAGAATGGAACACCTGCTGGGGATGTTTAGCATGCGCGGAATACACACTTAATATATGCGGTGACCATATACTGTATGTGCCTGCGGCTAACTCTGTACGGTTGATAGAGACATTCAATTACAAGCCTGTTGCTTGCATGACACTTTTCAGTTACTTCTACACAGCAATGTGAGTGTACAGTGACTGATGCATTTAGTACAGTTTGAATGTGTGTGTTGTATCAAGTTTCTCTTAAACGACAACCTCGCATTCCCAAAGCAATGGGATATTGTAGCATAATCATGGCATTATGTATTATGGCATTTGGTGCATTGGGGTACAATGAATCATCAGCATCACAGAGCAAATAGACGGATTATGGGTAACAGCAACAATTGGAAAACATGACAGCAGGGTTATAATATGTTACTCATTAATACATGTTAAATGACAATATGAATGCGTTCCATTCAAATGAGGCACAAACAGAATTTCAGCAAATGAAGATGAGAATTAATGAGATTAATGAGCATGTTGAGATATGAACACACCTACCGTCTGGGGAATTTCCATTCAAGTTTAGAAGATACTCGCATTTGGAATCATGTTACAAATTGATTTCTTTATTGCCAGTGTGGACAGGAGGAACAGTCACACCTATTACTATTTCAATGTACATAAGGGTATGGACTCGTTGTTTAAAGACACCCCTTAATTAAAAAACGTGAACCTATCCTAATATTGCTGAGCATGAGTGGGGACTTGTAATGTGGTGAGCAGGGAAACCAACATGACCGTGGTCACCGAAATGCATTAAATGACCACGACGTCTTTGAAGCATCATGCCACCGAGCAAACAATTTTTGGTTGAGGCAACAAAATCACAACTTAACTTATCAACTTATAATGTAGCCAACATTTTTTGATTGGTTTCACAAGGGACACGAACACCAGTTTCATTGATGAAAGGCAGGTGTTTGACCCATCCACCCCAACCTTCTCACCACGAGGACGTTGTTTAAAACGTATCTGTGTTGAACCTGAATTTGTTTGTCCACCACGATAAAGGATCCTAATTGACCCTTTGCTAAGCCCCGCCCTGCGCTGCTGCTCGAGTAACAATTCAAAAGAACGAGCTGAGTGAGCTTAGACGGACCTACGAACTTACAGAATGACCAACTTCTACATATCTAGACCATGTACCTGATCTATTCTAAATATTAACTTTGCTCTCCATAGAAGATCTATGGAATCTCTTTCACACAGATATCACAGAGAATAACCGTCCCAGTATTGTTTTCCCATTTCATTTGATCATTCCCGCACACTATTTATTACAGTATTATTGCAGCAGTGCTGTCACTTGTGCACAGACGACATATTGAACACATGTATTAATAGCTCCAGTTCTAATTAGCCAGTCCCCCATCTACCCACAGACCTGCCCAGTCAGTGTCTGCCAGGAAAACCCACAGTAGTCCAGGTGTCCAGTGCTCACTCCCTTGTGTTTCTAACTGTCGGCTGCTTGTAAAGGGGGAATCTAAGTTTAAAGATATGTTTGGATTTGTTCAAGTCTTGGTTAATATAATACTCCTATGATATCGGTTTGATTTCTGTGAGCGGGCCCAAGGCAAACAAAAGAGGCGATTTCGCCACGTTAAGCACATCCTCCCTATATGGTATGTCGTGCAAAGGCCGTCTTCCATTTCCTGGGCAGGTAGACAGAATTTTCACTGATCTGGACACAACATGGACAAGGTAATGGACAGTAATTGATTTTATCCAGCAACTCAGTGGAAACGCAGCCATTTCCTTCCAAGATGTGGACGTGGTTCGGGACTAGTAGTGGTACAGGTAAACAAGATAAACATTGGGGCTTTGCCCCAGAACTTGGCAGGGGAGTCCCGGGGGGATCCTCCCCTGGGAAATTTAGTGTCACTCAGGGCTGACCATCAGACCCAGCCACACACACACCCAGCTGGTTTAGAGACCTGCATGCATTTCTGCAGGCTGTTATGTTAGGACGACTGTCTCAAGTTCCGCTTCACATTGACCTACTGTTAAATTTATTTTTGGGGGGCTGCTCTCAAAACGGTCAGTATATCAAGGGAATAATTTGTTTTAGCACAAGATATGGGACAAAATGCATGAAAACTTCAGCAGTCTGATTTCAGCCGGTTTTTTTAAATAATGCAATTTGTAGAATAAAAAGAAATTTATTTAATTTTAAATCACATAATTTAACAATACAGGCACAATGTTGAATTTGTATTTTGCTTGATTTTCTCTTATTTTAGCCTCCAATCAGATTTACAACAAATATTTCTTGGCTGTGAGCATTAACCTCCTGGACTCTGGTCCTGCTGGTTGACACAAAACACTGATTGGCAGCAAGCTCCCAGCCAAGAAATAGTCCAGCAGTGATTTGTTGTTCGGGATTTGTCCAGAGATGTCCCGGAAACCGTTTTTGGGGCTTCGAAGATTCAGTGAGAAACAGATTTCAATCAGATATACAGCTGCTAGAAAAAGTTTTGTCTCTCTCGTGGCAGGCTGTGGACGAGGACGGCATCTCGTTGGCACGGAGTCAGCAGCACCACTCAAAGTCAAGCAGGATCTTTTTCTTCTCCCTGTGGATTTTATTTTGTTTGTTACTGTTTGATATTTGCTGAGCTATTTTGGAATTTTAATGCATAGCCTGATACTAATTAAAAAATGCATTTGAATACTGATTTGCATCTTGATTACCATGGCAACGTCAACGTTCCGAAGCATTCGGGTCGGACTTAGATTTTTGTATGGATTAAACAAATGAGATTCAACAAGTTCATTAGTGAGTTTTAGAATTGTTGGTAGGCGTATTTTGGTAGTATTTCTACCTCTTTCCAGTCTTTATGCTAAGCTAAGCTAGCCGGCTGTAACAATTTCAACAGTCAACAATTTCAACAGTCAACTTTTGCTATTTATTCACGACACGTACAAAGTCTTAGTCTAGTCTTCAGTTAGTAGATTCTTAGTCTCCAGTCTAATCTTCATGCCGAAGTTTAGTCTTGGCAACAACATGCAAACACGAGGAAGTTTCCCTCTGCAAGGAAACACTCTCCAACCCAAAGATTTATTTTGTATTAAAAAGATTCACCTTCAAACTTTCCTGTAAATGCTTCAGTATGTTGGTACAGTGTAAGCCTTAACCTCTATAGCCCTAGCCCTATCCATCCAGTACAGTACATCTGTTGCTTTTTTTTTCCTGGTGCTGTCAGCCACCACACACTCCACTTAGAAACCACAGTTTCTGGTTTGAGTTGAGAGGCTCTGCTTGTTTAATCTGCAGCTATCAGTAAAACGTTTTGAAGGGAACTGTTTGTTTGGTTACGAGTGGCTTGCGCTGAGACGTTGCGCGGCTTCAATCGCCTTTCTTTTGAGCATTCAGAGCGCCCACTCAGCCTTCCTTTGAGCTGGATGTGACCAAAAGCTCATCAGCCACCGCATTCATACCCTCCGTGTCCCTTGACAAATAGCACTGATCACATTGCTAAAGGTCTCATTTGGCTATTTGGAGCATCTGGATGATTGATGATAATGATAGCTAAATTGCAAAGCTAACATCGTTCCCCCTTCGCCGCGGTCCTCCATATGCAATGAGCGAATTTGCGATGTAACCTTTGTGCCGGAGCATAACTTTCCACAGAGGTTGGAAAATAAAACACTCTTTCAGAAATGTGTCTCCCACTTGTGAGCCTTTCAAATAAAGAGAACGGATACAACGCTGAGCGTGGCAACGGCATTTTGCGAATGCTTCTTCTGCTTTTTTCCATTAACAACTCCTAAGAATAGGAGCAGAAGAAGTTTTGGAGGACTCAGTCCAGGTCAATGACTTTGCGTGCATTGTCTGCAGCACAACACTCTCTGATTGTTCCAACTCCTGGGTTGTTTTCTCAGCCTGACACTAACGCCTGCCTTCATTTTTTATAAGACTAATGGACTCCTATGCTGCCTCTTCCCTTTCGTCAATACTACCGTGCGTGCTTCCTGCCTTATTTATGGGTGAGCGTTGCCTCCGGTAATATCCATTGTCTTTTCTTGAGAAGCACACAAACAGCATAACGTGACCATCAGCTGCAGGCCGATTATCCCCCCCCCCCCCTCCCTCCTTCACTCTCTTCCCTCGAGCACTGATTCAGCTTTTCCATTTACCGGTCACAGCCGCACGATTTTCTTGGCTCTTCCTGACGAAACACCCACAAGTGACCCAAAGTGTCACAGGCCTGGCTCTCCATCACGGCTGACCATATGAAAACCCATTTAAGTGCTTGTAAACTGACCTCAGCGGGGCTTTTAGAACACATGGAAGCTAGATTGGGTGCAGTATTTTTATCCATAGATCACTGCCGCTCTCGGTTCGGTGGTTTCACAGTTGTTTTTTTGCACAAGTTTTATAAAGGCCACGTATTCCGTCTAACAACTTGCCAAACTTTGATTACCTCTGGTTTTGATCATTTTCCTTGTGTTCATTTTGTTTTGTTGACTTTAGAGGTATGTTTATACACCAGCCAGGCAGTCTCACTTCCTCTTTTAAGTACTGTGTGAAAGGTCCTGCCTATTTTCCACATGAAACCCAGCAGAGATGTTAATCTCAGCCTCCTATTTCCTCTCCTCCTTTTAAATCAGAATCAAATATTTCCTTAGACATTATCTGTCATCTTTTTCCTGCCGAATTTTTTCATCTCGTCTCCTCCCAGAACCTCAAAAAACCACGGACTGTCTACCGCAGGGGTCAGTAATAGGCAGACCGCAATCCGAGTCCGGACCCAGACAACGTTGTATCCAGACCTGGACCTATAACCGATAGATCATTGAGAATTATTACATTTTGACGGAGCGCTTCTATTTTAAATGGAAACCAGAGCCTTTACCAAGAATGGACAGACTTTAAATGTTAATTCTTCCCACGGGCAGTTCCAAACCAGTATTGTCTCACATGTTCAGAGGCGATTATTAAAAGCAGCAATGTGAAGCACCTCTACGAGACAAAGTATAACTCTTTTGAGCAAACGTACCCACTCACATCCGAAATGAAGACACAGAAAATAAACCTGAGAGCCCAATATGATCAGAATCCTACCACATTCATTCACTGCCCAACAATGATGTTAACAGAGAGGAATAGAGCTGAAACAAGTGGTTTCAACAACCACTGATATAGCATAAGACAGTTGTTGACTACATACAGACGTTAATACAGCTGCTAGGCTACTTCAATATACATGGCACTAAATCATAGCGCAAGTTAGACATTACTGAGATGTTCCGGACTTTTGTATGAGGACATTTTCTGTAAAAGGACCTTGTTTTTTTGGCGGTATTGTTTGGAATACCGCTGTCTTGGGCCCATCCTTGTGCTTCCTTAATCCCGGTTCCATACGCTGCTTCACCTCCTCATCAAGCATTCCGTCTGCATCCGCGCCTGTCCTTGCCCTCCCTCGTTCCTTTAACCCTTCTAGCTCAGGTTCAGCGGCTATAAAGGAGGCGCGCTTCACCCGGGGGCCGCTATCGATCCGTATCACACAGGACACGCCGCTCCCTTTGCTCAGCAGCAGAAGCTTTTAAAACAGTTTGTGTTCGGTGGTAAGGTCATCAAAGAATTTTCTCTTGGATTCTGTTTTTGGAAGGAATGTGAAGGAATGTAATTGTAAGATGCAGCTGTTCCCAATACAATGACAAAAAACACCCTGTCTTCAAAACCAAATGACATAAATATCCACATGCTCTCTGTGGTTGAATATTGGAGCCAAGAAATGACTTATTTGCAATATGTAAGCAATATTATATATTTGATGAGTCTTAAATGTGCACTACAGAGAGAGAGATAAATGAAGGCACGAATCAAAGCATACAGCATTGTCCTATTGTCGCCGGCTATAACGGCGCTTGTTACTGTTTATAATTGCAGTTTCAGGTAACGTCATTTCAGAGACCCAGGTTCAATACCTGGGCATTGTATCTATAGTTTGGCCAGGTGCTCCCGTGGCACAGCTAGCCAGCCCTTTCTCACTCCCCAGTCACAGGGTAGCTTCGGTCATGGTCGGTCTATGAGCGGCCATAGTTATGGCGTGAGTAAAGGTGAAAGTCATGTTAAGTCACGTACCAATAGGTAACATTCTTAAATTAACTAACGTAACTTACTAAACCTAAGTCACATACCTAACATACTTACCGTAGGCCGTGCATGCAACTTAACTTGCGTTGCTTGCGTAATATATTGAACTTACATTGCATATGCAACGTTCTTAACTTACGTAGTGTACGTAATGTACTTACATTGGGTACATAACATGTAATTTAAGTCACATATGTAATGTACTTAAATTAAAGTAATAAACATACTATTTTAATCTAAACCGCAATTTCTGGATAATTTCCTGTGAACTCAGGGAGGGAGAATGTGTTGAACTAGCATTGTTTTGCGGTGGGACGCTGGTGAGGGATCATGTCCTGCAAATGGCTCATACTTGTTGGTCATTGATAGCATGACTATCATGTTAGTTAGTTTATTCTACACGATCTGGACATCACAGCAGCATTAGAATTGTAACATAAATTAATGCACTAGGTCAAGATGCACTGTTTTTAGTTGTAGTGAGAGGTTTTTCATGTCTCAAGCCAACAACAGGCTAAACTGTTTTTCCCTAAGATCTCTGAATGCACAATGCTAGGCCAGGCTATGGACAGCAGTAATAAATGATTCAGCACTTTCTGCTGGCTTGTGATATTAGAATGTCCACTCTCATTCTCACTCTTGCATGTTATTTTTGCACACACATTGACTTCAGTTTCATCCCCTAGGGCAGTGTTCCCCAAACTTTTGTTCTGCGGACCCACTTTTTAAAAAATAACAAACCATCACGACCTGTTCCACAATGGGCCTCTTTAAATCATGAGACAATTTGTGCATAAATGAACATTTTTTATCGTTTTTACTGCCATTTCCGCATCACTTTATACTATCTTCAATCATTTCAAAGAGATAAATGTTTGATAAATCACCACTTTGTTTTATGCATGTGTTATTGAAAACATACACACATGTTAAATACTTAATAAATGAGACCACATAAATGCATTTAGGTGGAGTTAACAGGCCATCTCATTATTTTGATTTCTTCTCATCAGTAAAACTAACCGAATGTACGCAAGCTAATAATAGACCACAATTATCAGAACAAATCATGAGCTTATTTGCCTCTTTGTAAATGTGCTTCAACCCATCACACTGAGCCATAGTTGTTGTTACTTGTTGGTCTCATCTCTCCTGTAATTTGGACTTTATGGCACCAGTCATTGACAAATATGAGGGTGAGTCCGTAAAGGCCAAGTCCCCAGGAACAGCACCAGGCTGTAAAGGGATTTTGGCGGAGTGGCCACAACCATTGGAAATAGAAGGGCTGTAAAGAGATTCATATTTCCCAGTCTCGAAGAGTTGCATCATTGGATTATTTCATGCCATCCATGTGTGCAACGGAGACAACAGAGAGTCAGACGGCTTGGCCAGAAAAAGAAAGAAGCTACAAAAAGGCCCCACAGAAACCTTTGGGTGACGTCAGCAACAACACATCCACTATTTGGCTATTTCCAATGTTTTCCAGTGTCAACTCTGAATGTGCACAAGAGAGATAAATACCGTCCATTTTACTGCCACTGTCTTACTACGGCATGTCTTTAAAATGAAACAAAGTATCTTTAATGCCATGCTAAGATATTTCCTGCTTTAAGTAAAGATTGCACCCACGTAATCCTCGCATAGCGGAGCCATGTAATCTTCACATTGTGTCGTCTGAACATAATCTTTTCTTTGGTGTCTGCACTCATCTGAATAAAATGTGCGAGGCTGTCTTACCACCAGATAATGATTGTGATCGCTGCAAAAGTCCCATGAACTCTGTTTCACCTTTATACTGCTTTTGTCAATGGAACGTTTAGTGCTATATAAAGACACGGCGCTTGAGATCATTCTAGCAGCTGTTGCAGAACTTACACTTTGTGTGCGAGGCAAGGAAACACTGAAGGACAACTATTTAGCACAGTGCTAATTTTCCATCTCATGTTAAGGGAACGTACTGAAGTTTCGTGCTGAATTGTTCTCACGGTCACGCCACGCTCCGAGAGCCAAGAAAAATAAAATTGCCATACACCTACTAAACCCCACACATCCGAGTGCCTGCAGCTTTTGAGGACATACCAATGTTGCACTTCCGGTAACATGTGCTAAATCATATCTCCTCGTCTCCAGTCTGAGTAAAGTAATGACAGGGTTCCACCCAAGGTGAAGGACATACTAATTCACTCTGGCACAGCATTGTTTTGATGTAGAGATAGCGGCAGGCAGAGGTGAGTGATGGAGCTGTCCGACAGGAATGAGAGGAGGCCGGGCCCTCTGTCACAGCAGGACGGACAGATGGGGCATCATGGGAAACATGCCTGAGATCATAAAAGACTCTACGGGACATAATGAGAGACTTCAGAGAGTGTGTTTGGGGAGGAGGGGGGAGGAAACTCCCAGGAAGGCATCATTTAACGGCTGTTTAAAAAAACAACTCCTGGCGAGTGAGTGATTCTCGCTTCACTCGTGATCTCTCTATCTCCTGGATTCCTGATAAACTGTTCGCTCGCGGAGACCTTCGGACTACCGGTAAGTAAAACCAGAGTCCTATTTGTCTTTGATTTGAGTAAACGACATCTTTACGAGGTTGCATCGCAGACGGATGGTGCGCCACGGTACATCCATCAGCGCCGGAGCGAGAGGGGGGGGGGGGGGGGTTGAGTTTCCAGACTCTCCCAGCGTGTCTTGCTGTCTATCTGTAACACCCCTTTTATGAGTCACCTTGTCAGAGCCTCTGAGGCAAGACAACCTTATTTCACTGTATGGACATGTCTTTGTTTTTCATACTCAACGGAGGGGAAGATTTTCAAGGTCTAAGGTGAAAAAAAGACGAAGAAAAACAACACTTTTTGAAAGAAAAGCTTCTTGGACGTTCTACGTCGGCAGAAAAAAAGAAAGAATAAGTACAAGAGTATTTTTATACCACAAAGTCAGAACCCGAGGCCTTGAATGTGGCTTGCATGGTGTCTTATCTTGAATACACTTGGCATTTTATTTTTGACTCCCAGCTATTTATCAAGATTAACTCCCGCTCTGTGCAGAGTCCAGCGGAGAAGCTTACCTTCTACTCCCCATTCTGATTCCCATCTAGCTGGCCGGCTCTTAAACGATACGCCTTTTTCAAAAGCTCGGCTGAGGAATTCGGCGGGCACTCTTGGATTTCAGTGACGGGTGACACGCCGTCACATATTGATGTGATCATTATCAAATTAAGCACACCTCTTGGTGATATGTGACAAGGCCATTGGAGTTTCGCAGTACCCTAGCCAGAGTGGGAGCCACGGGGCGCCGCTCACCCGCTCCTGAACCCCTATCACTCTCCCTTCCATCTGCCTTTCACATTACTGCCGCTCACGCTGAAGACCGGAAAGGTCATACATGAAATTGCTCAGTGTGGGATTATTCTGCTCGCTGTTCCCTGTCATCTCAAATCGTGAATTTACATTACTCACTCACTGGTCTTCATTGCATCAGTACTGAATACGGCAGGGACTAGCACAGAAATTTTGAGGGGGCTGTTGCTCTAAACTGAAAAAGGGCGGCGTAGCTGGGCTGCAACCTCCGGTTCTGAAAAGTGAAGCCAATGTGTAAGTGCTTTAAACTCTTTCACATTCTTCCTACAGGCCATCAGCGGGCGACTCCTCTGGTTGCAAAAAAAACCCTAGTCTATGAGAAAATGACGCTGCTTCTCACTCAATTTATTACCTCAGTAAACATTGTAAATGTGAGTTTATGGTCTCAATTGCTAGTTTCAAGTATTTTTCAGTACATGATGTCCTTTTTTAAATGATGGTCCCACTTAGAGTGAAATAGACCATAAAGCAGGGTCTGCTTTAGGGCGGGGCCTCCTTGTGATTGACAGATCGCTACCAGAGCTATATATGGAGTCTTTGAATACCTCGGCGTCACTTCTCCAGCAGTCCACATATGGTCACTTCTGTTGGTTCTGTTGGTCACTGGTTGCAAAAAAAAAACCAAGTTGGCAATGGCCAAATTGCCAAACTCTAGTTTGGCAATTGGCTTCAAAACCGCAGTCCTCAAACCACTGGGTGACCTAACAATGACTATATCCACTTCTTATATACAGTCTATAGGCAAAGTGCTGAACACACAAAGTCACTAAGGGGGGTCCGGGGGGCATGCCACTCCGGCTATTTTTAACTTTCAAAAAGTATGTTATTCGTGATAAAGGCTTCCTATTTCTTTCCATACTAAACAAAAAAAGTACTTATTTCAAGTATCCAACTATATGTTAGACTACTATATATTAGAAAACACTGACACTCCTTACTGATATGGCAGTAAGTGTGAAATACAGACACAATCCCCCTGCTGGGGTCTGGGGTAACATTTTGCTCAATGGCAACTTCTTGCAGGAACATAATACGAGCAATCTTCAAAATCCAGTCAGTGGCACTCACATTTGAAAGACATAGCTCAATCTTTGGTCCCTAGCCAAGCAGTTTCTCGGAGGGTACAAGGGTCAGAGCCATAAGACCCCAACAACATTCCTGTTACTCCAAAATGAGAAGTGCTCCTAGAAGAGATAACAGAAATGTGAGAGAAGTAGTGAGGTAAGGTTGTTTTTTTTAATATCTAGATAACAGCATATTGGATTGAGTAGAGGAGGAAGGTGCAGGCGAGGTGATATGATTCAGAGGGGACAGGACGATAAAAGCCACCGGAGCAGTTTAGGGATTCTGGACCTCGCAAAAAAGGCACACTGGGAAGTTGCTGTCAGGACAGCAATAAGCAGGAACAGTTGAGACATCTTAGGGATCACTGTGAACTCTTCAGCAGCGCGTTGCTGAGTTGTTGTAGCATTTGCGTGGCAGAGAATCCAGCAAATCGCACTGTAATCCTGCAATGTTGTCCCTTACCACTGTTACAGCTCATCCGTTAGCTTCTAGCCGTCGGCTGGAAAATGTTTCAGAAAGTTGTCATGGCGGATGTGTTGGAAAACATGTCCAGCACCCAAAATTAACATGAGTAGTGTTTCTGGTCACCAGATGAATGTAAGTAGAATATTCACACTACTTTTATCTCCGTTTCTGTCTCCACCAACTCCAGAGACAAATGCTTTCTTAGCTGGTAAATGTTACCAGTTGTCATCTAAAATGAAGGCCTTAATTGTCAATACAATTTCTTGAATTAATCTTTCAAAAGACTCACAAATTCTAAGATTTTAGGAAACTCTTTTTTCTGACACTGTATTGTATTTTCTCAAAATATTTGCCGACACCTATTAAAAAAAAAAAAAAAATCACAATGTGTCTTGGTTGCCTTTGACACCTGTATATAACGCTCTCCACTTGTGATCCGATCGCCCACGACAAACTTTACAACCAAGTGCAAACAGGGTTTAATTAACAGGGCTCAGCTCCTGCTTCCAAGCTGGCAAAAAGGACCCCAAAACAGAAAAGTTACATCATTTGTTTGGCCAATTTGTTTCCCGATTTTGGCATCACACCCTACTGGCAGCTGAGTGTGCCTTGTTTTAATGTTGCGATTTTATCACCCAAAAAAATGAATTTGAAAACCAAAGGTTGATTCTTTTCAGCGCTTAAATAACGCGAGTGGGACTATCGACTTATGAAAAAAAACATTCTGTTCACTAAAACGTCCAAAAGGATTCATCATCGTGTACAGTCGAGCAGAAAGACGGAACCCATGTGAAACCACACCGTAATCACAGCCAAAATGGACACTCTTCCTCCAAGTGCAATGCATTAGCTCCTCAATAAATGATTTACACATATGCAACCCGCTCGCCTCTGTGATTACTGTACAATGAAGAAAAAAAAAGGAGAAGCGGAGATAGAGAAGCACACCTCTGCAGCTTTTTCCTCTCCGTTTCTTTTTTTTCCCTCCGCCAAATGGAGTAAGATGGACATGGTTTGCTCTCTGTCTTGACAGGTGGGATACGGGGCTGAACTCAGAGCCTGTAAATGTACAAGGGAAGGCTGTACTGCAGGGAGTTCTGCGATGATGGAGTAAGTGGCTTCCTTTGGCGCTAAAGCATACAGATCAGCTGTCCCTGAGACAATACTCCCAGCTCTTGGAGCAGAAAAAGTTTTTCTTTTTTTTCCACCCTCCACTTCAGATAGAAGCTGATAAAAATAGCTCCATTCAATCCTGTTTTTTCTCTAACAACAGGGCCATTTGCTGCCAGGAGGATAATGCACTTCCTCTGCGTATTATTCTGGAGTATCTAAATGGACATAAATGACTTTGAACAAAGCACTTTTTTTTCTTTTTTTACTGTGTTTTGTTTTAATCTTCCATTCACTTTTCTGAATGCTGTACAGCTGCAAATTGAATACAGACGCTTTCTGGGTGATGAAAGCCGGAGGAAAGAATAAAATCGTTCATTTATCTGCGTGGATATTCAGTCATTTGCGGCACACAATGACAGAATGTTTATTGTAATTGAACAGACTTGTACTTGTGTGTAAGAAATGCATCTTAATGATGAGAGCATGATGATCCGGTAAAGAAACATGATCTTTTATACTATTTCACATGGCTGTTGAGAGTGTTGGAAAGACAACCGATGTATCCAAGTATTCTTTTGTTACAATATATATACACATACATATTTTTCGGTCAATGATTTAATGCCTGCATTGATGTAATTGCTTTATTCGAGTCTATGTGGAGGTGGTCAAATCAGTCGACGCTGATTTTTGGAGTTTTGGGAAAAATGACATGAATAATTCCTGACAAAGCCTGATATATTTCACTTCAGGACATCTCCGACATACATGCTGAATGTCAAACATTTTTAGCGAATCAATTCAGAGATATCCCAAAGTAAATGTCTCTAGAAGTATATGATTCAACTTTTTCCCATGGTCTAGTGTTAAAAAAGTAAACAAACTGGCATTAAAACAAAATATCAAATCACAATACATATGAAACATGCACCCAAGTATCGTGATGGTATGGAATTAGTAGATAAGCATATGGTCCCAGCCCTAGTTATTAACCTTTTTAGTGAACATAACACATTTGATTTCAGGTACGTATCTCATGGTTGTGCCAAAGCAATGAAGAGAAAAAAGGCAAAAAATATTCTCTGACAGTCTTTGGGAATAATATGCTTTTGGGTGTCTAAAAGCCCTTTCAATTTATTTGGATTTGAATACAAAACTTGCACACAAGGTATCGCGCAGAGTATAGGCTTGAAACCCGTTGATGTTCCATCGTCTTACTGGTACCTGTAACAGGAGGTTTGGACGCAGCCTTAATCTCCTTTCAAACTACGCTAATTGGTAAGAACCAGATCTACTTTATCATGTTTTCTAGTCCTCTGTTCAAAATTCGCTTCTGATTTTGAGCTAGTTTTTGCTAGCGGTGTAGCCTCGTGACTGATCACATTCACCCCCATAAAAAAGGATATCATGAATCCTCATTTAATCTGCAGAGAATAGAGTTATACATGTCTGGGCAGAGGCGCTACGAGCCTGCCTGGAGGCCACACGGACTAAAACAGAGGCCAGCGGATCCGTTTCACGAGTTTGCTCTGTTACGTGTCGGCCTCCTGTAAACTGCTCCGCTGAACACAGCTCTCAGCGCTCGTTCCTCTCCCATCACTCTCATAATAAAGACTCTGACTGCACTAGCAGAGGACACCGGATCTTTATTGAGCTTTTATTGAATTGTCTGACTCAAGAAACGGCCGGAGCTGCTGCTTCTGCTGCGCTCGTCCCGAGGAAAAACCTGCACATCCTTGTTTTTACAGTGCCAAGGCTGACCTTGATACAACTGAGTTGAGGTGAAGCATGAAGACATGCAGGATCTCCCTTGCTGAGGCTGAACAATATGGTGTTGTTGTTTTTTTTCTAACTCTCACAGTCATTGTCCAACCATGTGTGAAGCCACTCCGGAACTGCAGAGTGTTCAAGGGGGAACATTTTTTTGCCGCAGACCACTCAGTGAGGCCGCCGCACAGTTTCTGTCAAAGCCTGAGGCCCTTTTCCACTCGCCTGTCTGGAAATCCTATTAAAACAAGAGGCATACCTGTTTGCTGTTCATTGTGGAGAGAGCTATCTGATGAAACACTTGTGGAATGGAATGTTTCCTATTTACTTCCTTTTCCCAGGCACATTAGGTATAAATAAGAACCTTCCCCCGCCCCCTGCAGCCGAGTATCCTGGTTGGCAGGAAGTTGGAGTTCAGTCCCATCACAACCCTGCGAATAAGCTTTGCCTTCTTATTAATGTAGCCACAACCTTTGTGGTCTTTATGCTAAATACTGACTGTTTTGCCTCACCTTAAAAGGCCTTTACACACCATTTTTTCATGCGATTAATTTGCACGTCATTATATGTTTTTACTGCACATAATGCAGATATTAGGCAGCAAAAAGCGCCAACATTTTTTTAGGACGAGGTACATTTTTCTGAGGTTTTTCTGAGGAACAACTTGGAGGCTACGTATAGTCCGAACCAAGATGGCAAACCTTATTACTCCTTCCAGTCTTAACAAAGGCAACGCATACCAGATCTGCTCCGTCCGTCCTTACCAAGACAATAAAAGCCCTGGACATTTAATATTCACAGGCAAGTATTTTTTATTTTTCTGTGGTCGGTGTAGTCTTAAAGAGAGCAACGTGTTAAGATCCTGCCAGAAGTTTAAGACGTAAGAAAGTAAGCTAATATTATCAACAGAATGTGAAAAGGTTACAGCGTTTTTTATTTCTCCTATCCCACATGAAACTGGCCAACGCAGGAAGGATAAAGCCAGATTTCGAGACAGGCAGGGGGGACTGAAGCCCTCTTTTACCTCTCGCAGAGAGAGCTGTATTGATTGGCAGCACTGCTCACGATAGTGCATTTGGAAAAGCTTTTCTATCACACTGCAGATTGGGGAGGTGGGGGTAGAAAGATAATCCTAACAGCAGCCCCACAAGCTGTGCTGAACACATCCTTCTTAAACCTGCAGGAGCTGCCCCCCTCCCCCCACCCTGTAGTTCCATTGGCAGCTCTGGGAGGATGGTAAAGTGCACGTCAATGTGACAGCCACTCACAATCAGACACGCTTAGGGACAGTTGCAAAGCTGACGACAAGGTTATCAGCATCTTGCGCCAATTGCCACCGGCACTTTGCCTCCCCTCGCCCCTCGCCCCAAAAGGCCGCCGCACTGACCTTGCACCGGCCACGATCCGAGGTGGTTTTTAGGCGATCAGAAAGGAGGAAGCAGGCTAATGGGCTCTGGACAGTGGCGAGATGTCTCCCTGTCACACTTCATCTAACCTGATGCATCAGGATTGTTTCACAGCTCAAGCCCGGGCAATTACTGTCCTATTCCAATCTACTCCTCGGCGCCACTGTAATGAAAAATAATTAAGAGGCTGAAAATGAGTTTTCTCATGAAATGGTTTCGGTGGTTGAACACAATCGTAGTTGGCAGATGGGCTACGCGGGTGCGTTTTAATACAGCAAAGATAGTTAATCATGTACAAGGTGTGTTCGGCAAAGGAACTTTTAAAAGCCGTTCGCGTCAGTGAGAGAGATGGCAAACAGCTCCTCGGTGTTCAGTCGGCAAACATCCATCTCTAAAGCTGAGCTGAGCTAAGCCAGGTTGCTGTCAAGATTATTTATACAGAGCATTTTAATACACAGGGGTGTTATTTAGTGCTTTGGAGAAAAAAAGGGGGACACAAACAAATGAGGGGAGAAAAAGGACAAATCTTAACAAGTGCGGGGAAAACTCAAAGCAACAGAGCTTAGACATGGATTCTTATCTCATATACGTAGATATTCATCCAGTCCATTTCTGAATAGGGGAGTTGAGGGTCAGAGTCTGCTGGGTCACAGGATGAAGTTATTAGACTGATTTTTCTTTGTGGTTTTTATTGAAGGGGCACAATGATATTCTGCTTTGTGCCGATCGAACGACAAGCGCCACGAAGCCCTAATTTAAGGAGTTAAAGGAGCTGCACGGGTAGAGTAAGTCACATTACTTCCAACAGCAACAGGTGGGAGACACGGTCTCTACAGCAGACTTGTTTCGCATTGACATCCTGAAACACCCGATTGCGTCAAGACCCATGGTAATCCCTTTTGTGGAGAGAGAGCCGGGCAGCGGCTTCACAGGTCTAATCACGAAAGTGGCAGATCAAAAACATTGGCGGCGCAGCGGGCCAATGCTTAAGGACAGCGTATGGAGGCATGGAAAACCTACCAAGCCGAGATGGCCTTGGAAATATTCTTTTGGGGGGCATGTCCTCAGCTAGCGAGACACAGTTTGTGAGCGGGTAACTGGAGTGTTGCAAGAGGCAGTGAAAGAAGCCTGTCCTGACAAAGGGGTATTCTAGGGCTGGCTCCTTACCAGTAAAGTGCCGCAGATCACACGTTGCCGCACCTCTCTGGATATATGCTGTCTATCCGCCACACATCCCACAACTCGACTCTTATTGTATCATCACATCCATCATTGCAACTGCTTCATTTTATTGTCTGTCTGTCTGACCAATACATCTGTGTTCTATGTATATATGTCACTGTTTTGTACGTTTTGTTTTGTCATGTTACTACCAATAAATAAATAAAAAATTGGTCTGTTTTGATGCAGAGGGAAAGAGTGAGATATGGATAACTCGATCGCAAGGAAATGCATGAAACGAGCACAACCTTTTAACGGCGTATTACATGTTTAATTACGTGCTGCCAACACAAAAACTATTAAACTATTAAAAGGTGATGGTTTGGATTGAAACTGACGTAACTTCCAACACAGCCTATGTCATTTCAAATGAGTTAAAGTTAACCTTTGGTTTTACAAGGTGAAAGTCCCGTGTTTGACCCATCCAAACATCCACCCTGACCCCAAACCTGGGAATTTGTGTGTCCTCCAAGACAACGGATCCTAATTGACTTTCCATTGGCATTGTTTCCAGTGTTTCATGCCAGCACCACGTAATACACTGTTAATTCGTCATGGTCGTTTCACGGCTAGTTTCAAAGCATTGCATAATTTAAACTGCCTTCTAATTCAACTAATATGACATATGAAATGTAGATGTAAGGCGATTTTTGATCATTGCTCAGCACACCAAAAAATTGTCTGCATGTTAGTTAAGTCAAATATATTTGAATGAATCTTTTTCCCATATTAACAATAGTTAATAGATAAAAGAATAGAAAAATAGATAAAGATATCAATCAAAAGAAATCCTCAAATGCTCCCCAGGTTGTAGATCATATTTAACATTGTGACATGAAACGTGATCTGAATATTATGAGCTCTACAACATCCGTAGCAAGGGTATTGCATTAATGCATTAAAATGTACAGGTGGTCATACATTATGTCCACCTCATGTACATGCCAGAGTAAATTGAAAGACTGACAGGTAATCGTGGCGTGTTAATCAGGTTATTTCACTCAATCCCAGCCTATAAGACTACCATAACCTTGTTAAGGTATACATAACACCTGCAATAATGGCAGCGAACGTTTAATCCGGATATAATGAAATTACGAGTGTAAATACGGTGTTTGTTGCACCACACTCAGCAGGTTGAACGCCTCTGGCCAAATATTTGATGTCAAACATTCCGGAAGGAAAAGCACTGCGATTGTACTCCCTGTGCGATTTGATGTTAAATTATTCCTGGATCTGCCACGCCATGGTAAAAAGAAATCTGATATGTATTGCATTCAGACTATAATTTTAGAGGCTATTGATGCACTCAATAAAGAATAAACACATTGCGTATTGCCTGGAGATGTCCTGAGTTTATCCTAACTTCAGACACTTGGGTTGGCAAAAGACACAGATTTTGTAAACTCAAGATTAAGAGCCATGTACAAAACGTTCTTTAAAATAAAGCGGAGGAAGGTCATGTATGCTGTCGCTCATTAACATCAATTGTATAAGTAACATAGCAGGCCAAACATCGATTTGTCTGTGGTCTGGTTAAACTCTGTAATGCCACTGCACAATTGTGAGTGGACTGAGAGCTTCTGTAGTTCCGACAAACCCAACAGAGTGAGACATCTTCTCTCTAGCTGGTCCAACACTCATTCCTAACTCATTTGCCCTACTGGGGGTGGATTGGCATAAGGATGGTCTTAGAACTTTTACTTTTAGACATCTGATGTCAGTACGGACATCACAACACAGCGTGAAACGCTGCCTGTCAGACTGCAGTGATAACGTGCTTATACGAACGTCCAATGTAGGTTTATTTAGTTTTAAGGTTTACTTGACTAGGTTTAGGAAAAAGTAGTGGTTTGGTTAAAATAAGTATACTTGTTATGTAACTTGTAACAAACGTGAGGTAAAATGAGTTAACAAATAAGTTCATGAAGGCATTAATTCTGTTAATGAAGTCTTTCTTGATTGAAATCTCTTTAACCTGTTTGCACTGCTGAATCAGTTTGACATCCTGGAGATATCCAAACACATATTGTCGACCCTTCTGTGTGCTTCCTTTTGGTATTGCCCTTTTGTTTTGTTTTTTTCAAAAAACTACATCATATTTTTTCAGGGAGTGCAGTTAGTGACAGTGTGGGCTCCATGTCAACTGAATTTGTAATCAAATAGCACCACTTGCTCAAGGACACTACAACATGTGGGGATCTACCAGCTTTACAATTAATGGACTAACCGCTCTAACACTTGAGCTACAGTCTCCACAGTTTTTCTCAGTTGTCCACAATGCGCAATGTCTAAAGATACACTTCCTGGTGGTAATCGCTGCACCTTAACACCCCATCAGTTGTGATCTCTGTGAGGCAGGATCATCTCACATGGGGAGGAGGTGCAGGTTCCGCCTGATCTTCGTTGGGCCTGTGTTCTTGGTCCAACATCCTGAACTAAGACGCAGCTCATACTATTGGTGGCTAAGGGATGTCTTTTGCTTGAATGTGGAAGGCTCGGCTGGTATGATCGTGCCAGAGCCCATCACACACACTGGTTACTTGTGTTCTCTGTGAGGCTGCTGGGAACCCTCTGCAGACACCTCATTTTGGGAATGAGTAACATCTAGCATATGTCCTCCTTCACTGAGCAGGTTGAGTACAGATTGGTAGGTTTGGGGTAAGCATTTGAAATGGGATTTGTCAGTGCAACACAACTCCAGCTGGACAGTGAGTTCTGAAGGCAGTCATCTCAGCACCCCACATTTCTGGCACCAGAGCAGATGCTGAGTCACCAGTATTGATTAGGAACTTTTCAAGTGGGGGGGGAAAAAACAAACAAGCCCTGGGCTGGATGTGGGGCTCCTGAATACACAACTTACCGGAGCGAGTGCACTGTGTGTTGTTCATCTTGTTTTTACTTCAGCAACCCACTGCTCATATGTACCTGTCATATTATTGTTCAGGCAAACAGACGAACTGACCCTGGATGCCTGTTGCAGCTGGAAACACAACATTAGGATGCTTATTGGTGTCACTTATGTTACTGTGAAAAAAAACTTCTTGGTTAGTTTTAGGAATAGATCATGGTTGGGTTGGATTAAGTCTGTTTGATAGTTAAATTAATATGTAATTTAAGTAGGCCAACGTTGCGTGCAAGATGTAAGTAAGTACATTACATGAGTTAACTTAGCGTGTGGAACTTTAATTAACTCTCACCAGTAAACTTAATGCTGCTTCAATTCATTTTTGACCACTTGGAGGCAGTGCATTGATCAGGAAACACAATATGTGACATATAATCACCTTATGAGGTGTTGGCAAACAGTTACACATCCAGCAGACAGAGCAACGATACAATTTATTAGGAGTTGTGATTCTGTCAACCTGATGAGTGTAAGCAAGCAGGGACAGACCTGCTTTGAAAAAGCACAGGGGGCTGTGTAGGTGCTTAAGGTACTGATGAGACAATGAAATACTAAATCCAATTGGATTAATGCGTTTAAAGGCTTTACAGACACTGCACACCGTTTGTAATACTCGCATGCAGGATTTTACAACTCCAGATGGTGGCAACTATTTCATCCTCCATCACAACGAGGTAAATAGTAGAAATGAATATCATTCTCCATTAAAAAGTAAACTTTAGGATTTTTCACGCATCCTCTTGCCTGTTAACAGCCAGCTCTGTGTACACACAAACCAACTAGCCAACACACATGCTCTAAAACATTATGAACTAGTCCACGAGCGGTGGTAAACTCTGAAAGATTCCTATTTTGACCACTGCATGTAAAAGGAATATTAGTGAAATATACAAAGAAGTGTTTATTTACTTATATTATAGAAAAAAATGAATTATTTCGATGCATGCTGGATAAAAGCTGCATTTTCATCCAGTTAATTGACGTAATAATGTCATAAGGAAAACACGTATCCCCATACAGCATTAGAAGCAACACTCGAGGAAATAACTTGCCTTTATTCCTGTGCAAAAACACCTTAAAGCTAATATCAAGAACCAAAGAACAAAAAGGCAACATGGGGTACGCGAAAGGAGCAAGTAGGTGTGTGCGGCGGCTGACTGGGCATCAGATAAAAGGATGTTTTCAGGCCCTCTTCTCACGTGTCACACCTTTGACATCTCACCTTGAGATAACTGGACACTTCGGCTTGAGAGAGCAAACCGTGCGCCTGCTCTCAGCGGCCGGCGAGCGTGAGACAAACGGGAGGCGGTCTGCTGACAGAGCAGACCCCCCCCCCCCCCCCCCCTCCCCCTCCCGCAACCCCACTCTCCCACAGGTGGCGATGTAATGGCCTCTTTCTTAAAATGGCACGCAATAACCAGACATCAAGTCAGCCGGCCTGTTTGCTGTAGCGGGACAGAAGCTGTTTTGAAGTGTTTTGTCATTTCATCGGCTCCTCGACAGGCTTCGGCGCACCAGACGTAAATACTGTATCGGTGGTGAACTCCAGATAATGCCGTCTCCAAAAGAGTTAAGCGGCGAAGAATGTGCGCCTTTATATGACACAAATCTGCGCCATGTGTGTTTACGTTTTGAGAGAAAGGTCGGTCTGCTTTGCTTCAGATTGCAGCAATCAGTCCAGGAAGCTGCAGCTCGGCACCGTGGAGAAAATCCATCGCGAATTCTACTGGGCAAAATGTTTCCCCCTCCGCTCCCCCGCAAATCAGCAAGAAGCTGACTTTGCTGCCCTCATTCTGGGCATAATGCTCACAGGTCAGGGGTCAAACAAACCTGTGTGTGGCAGCCCATCTGCTGTCTGGCCAGACGTTAACCTCGTTTGACTCGAACGTACAAAACCACATGAACGCTGGTGCTCCAGAGCGGGGGGGGGGGGGGGAGTTTTGAGGATTAGCACAAGAAACACGTCACAAATGTACAAAAGCAATGCAAGTCTGCGAGAGATTTTGTCAGTTCACCAGTGAAGTGATTTATCTCTGACAAAAACAGCAAACTCATTTATATTATCGATGTATGGAGAAAGTAACTGTGAAACATGAAGGGAAACGTGGTAACATGGTAGCACTTTATTTTACAGGTCACAGAGCATCATAGCAAAAGTCATATAAAACATTTTAGAAACATTCCCCAAAAAGGGCAATATAGTACAAGACTATAGGAAAACCACAAAAACAGCTTTCAACTGGCACACTTCAAATTAATTCAAGCTACTACAAGCAACTTTATATTTTGTGTTGATCTTGGCAGCCCCTCTGGACGAAAGTGTCGTTTGTTTCAAAATACCAGAATACCTTTAGAAAAGGTCTGCAGCAGGGTTCAAAAGTCTGCCCTCTGTCAGTCCGGGTTCTGGTCCTCCCGTACCTCCCTTCCCTCCAACTGGCGTTAAAAGTTCCTCACAGTAACTGTAACACGGTAACAAATACCAAATACTTGGAAAAGTAATTTGTGTCTAATGAGGTTTTCCGCAAATAAAATCTTGATTACATGGCAATTAAATGTCTTAAATCTACTCTGAAGAGTTTAACTACTGGACACAAGATGTCTCCTACTTGAAAATGTTTCACTTTTCTGCAAGATGCAGATTAGACCAATGATTGGCTTCTTTATTAATGTTTACAATTTACATAAGAAAGTTTGACATTATAGACATTGTATGTTGTTGTTGTTCCTTGTTGTCTAGTTATTGCTGTGTGTTGCTATCAAGCCCCTTAAAATAAGATCTGGCGCTACCAATGACCTTCAGAAGTCACATAATTAGTTAAATAAAGTCCACCACATGATCTCAGTATATAGAGAAAAACATGACTTCATATTGAATTTATGGATCACTCTTTATTTTAGCATTGAGATTAAAAAAATTACTGAACAAATAGAAAAAAAAACTTGAAGATTATAACAATTGGTGCAGACTGAAACCGTAGCTTATTACACCCACCCTCCTCACTATACACATGTGTAATTGATGAACAGCCTACACAGCTCAGGCATTAATTAATATATGTATAATTACTGTACAGTACACGCATGTAAACACATGATTATTTGCAGGCATAAGTCCCGAGATGTTGTATTAATACATCAAAATAATAGTAAAACTAAAAGTTAAGTCAAAGCATTATTTTTAAATGTGTATTACTTTTTTTTTTTTAAAGTCCATCCGAAGCATAGCTGGGGCGAGGAAGAGACGAGGAGGGTTGTCGACAGGCAGGTGGGCAGGCAGACGGACTGGAAGGCAGTTGATGCATTGATCCTATTGGACAAAGAAGAGAGAGAAAAAAAATGGTTAGTGTCTGAGTGCAACAACAAGATAATATTTTCCTACAGGAATAAACTCTGCAGTTGCCTGAGACGTGATGCTACTCAAGGAGCTGAAACGAGGACCTTTAGCAATGAGGGGGTGAAGAGCCAGAGCGGATGTACGGCAGCGATGATGAGCTGATCAACGGCAGATGTGCGAGCTGAGGGAGGTGGTGAGCAGATTGTCGGCAGGTGTGAAGGTAGACAGGGCCCAGGTTGAGGGCAGCACAGGAAGAGACACACACACACACACTTATACACACACAGAGACAAGATAAGGAACATGGAAGACAATATATTAATATGAATATAATAACAATATATTAATTGCTCACCCTGTTTTACTTTGAATTTATAAAGAAAACTTTTTCTCGCATTGAAAATCAAGCACATTTGACAACACATTCTCATTTTTGTCACAGTGAATGTCAAATGCGATGCACACCGTGACGCGCAGTTTGAATGTGCAGTCACAAGTGCTCCACGGTTTTCGCTCTTATTAATTTGTCCGACTTCCCTTGATGGGTTCATTACATCATGTAATTGAAAGTAAAGCCACTTGGGATAGTTGACCCGGAGTGGGAAGGTATGCGCGGCACATATCAAGCTTCATTTGCATCATTTGAATTGAAAACACAGTCTGTGTCCTGTGTCTGACACGGGTTGAGCAGCGGCACGATTATGTCATGCCACACACACACGAGTCTGAATGGTGGACTCCTGCTTCCCACTAAAGGACAGATGTGCTCTTTCCACTCGTGTCACAACAAGCTCTGCACTTCAAAAGAGCTCACAAGAGCAAATTGCTCCGACGTTCATTTGGTCGTTTCCTGCGTTTACTGCTGAGTATTTACCCAAAGAGAAAGGTTCCACTCTCATTTTGTAGCCAAATGAAAGTTTTATCAGCTATGTTTCTGCCTGCTGTTGTTTCAATTTGTCACAGTGCAGGGATTTCAAAGACATATACCCCTAGTTAAACCACTGAACTTTCTTTTCCTGGGATGCAAGTGTCCTAGCAGGAGCAGTAAAAACAGAGCCGTAGCTCGGGTTTATTAATGGCACCGGTGGTGAGTTTTAATTGATCACTGCATGTGAAAAGCTCTTTTTTTTTTTTCTTCTCACCCCCGTATATGTTTCACACTAACGAAGCCTTTCAGCAGTTTGGGGGCGAGGCCTGATCACTTGCAGAGTGACGGAGGTGAACCGCACGTGCGGCCGATGGAAAGATGTCTTTAAACTTGGGTGGTATTTCATCATAAGCAAAGTGCATTTTCTAACAGCCACAGTCTCCCTCCTCTGCAGGGCGCAGAGTTCTGCTTCATTAATTATTGAGCCAGGTTCCGTGCAGCTACGAGTCGAACCACTATTTCTGCCCACCTGCCCTGTAATTATAAAGACCTACCGTTTAGTACAGCACTCCATCTTGATCTTTGATTTCCCTGTCAGAAACTATTAAAGCAGCCCCCTGGTCTTTTTGCCACGAGCTCGGCATGAGGCCGCGTCTGAATCGAATCAACCACATTTCATTGGCAGATTAAAAAGAAAACCAACACGACACTCGGAACAATGGATTAGACTGATGGAGTTTTGAAGGCTTGGACAACCACATGCAGCGCTTAAGGCCTCAAACATCACTGTGAATCACCCCCCCCCCGATAAACATTATAGCATTTCATCCTGCTACATTGAACCACTTTGTTTCAGTGTTTGGCAATCCTCAAGATAGTCTGAGAACCAGGCAGAGAAACCAAGTTCAATGACTCTGCCATTTTCTGGTCATCAATTGATTTGCTTTCAAGGTAAAATACAGTGCCAAGCAAAGAGATTCTGGAACCTATATTGAAAGTCATTACCTCTCCCAGTTACTATAATTCATTTATATTCTGATGTAGGGGGAGTCCAGGTTATTGGCATCGCGAAGGCATGTTATTAAAAATGCAACATGTAATTGACCCCCATAGCCGAGCCCCCATGGAGCTACCATGGAGCCCACACTGTCACTAACTCCACTCCCTGAAGAAATACTATCTAAGGTCAAAAATATCTGTTTGCAGGATTTCTCCAGGATGTCAAACCGATTCAATGGCGAATCCAGTTAACAAGGTAAAGATAGAAGCTAAAGCCTACAGATCTCATAGTAGAAGTGAACCACCACATCAGCTGGCAATCAAGACAGAAGCCAGTGAAATTAAGGAACAACACTGTTCTTTTCTTTATTCACTGTTACAATCATTACAAATGTCTTAGAAATGTACATCTCCTTCCACCCTCTCTCTAGGTAACCATTATCACTAGTACACAACGTTTGATCATGACTAGCTCCAAATCCACAGAACTCTATTAATAGTTTGCAAACAATGATGACGTACATAAGCTATGGATAAGTGTCTTGTATAACCCCACTTAAAAACATCCAAACTATCCCCCTATCTGCAGCTGTGATTCCCACATCCGAGTGGCTTATGGCTCATAGGGATCATAAGTGTGTGAATGAGTACATTTTCTTATAGAAAAATAGATTTCCTTATTTGAGCGTCCTGCACCATATGGTGCCCAGCCCAGATGGGTTTGGAAGACACTGGACAGCAACAACAACCAGGATTACCACGTGGCCAATCCTAACATACAGCTCAAAATGATCAACTTCCAAAACAACAAAAAAAGTCTTATTACGTTGGATACAGTGGTCTCTGTCTTGGTTGCCATGCGTTTTCTGTAAATGTTTAGACAACCAGATCAAATCAGGGTTCTTGAGTGGATTTTTTATTTCTTTTTCAAACAGATGATTCGAGTCGCTGTACAAAAACACACATAAATGCTGCTCTTCAGGGATACCTTTGTATCTGCCTCAGTTTATGGACCTGGAATAAAGGATGGAGGCTTTTATCATTATCAACGGGATCATTTTCATGTTATTCATTTTTATTCAGAATAAATTATTATTCAATATGTTTTTTTTTTGTAGATGTTAGACATCATCAGTAAAAAGTACAGTTACTAATTAGGTAAATCTCTGATCAAAGCATTGTACCACCCGGTGCTCCCCTACCTGTCTTATCTACCTGCTGATTTTGCACTACAAGCTCCTTTGTAGTTGACTTCAGGGTGCCATTTCAAAGCCAGCTCCCATACATCGATATTTTTGCACCGTATATTTCCTCTTCCAGTGTGTGCTTGCAGGTCTAGATCACATCATTGTCGGCGGCCTTCAGCACAGGAGCCTCTCCCCTGCATCCCCTGTTTACCTTCACATCTTCAGACCGCGCCCATCAGGTTCCTCCCGCCTCTGATCCGATAGCCAAGAGCCCTCACTCTGTTGTTCTCTCAGTTTTTTGTTCTAGAGCAGTTACCGGCTCTTTTGTTGGCCATTTTGATATGTTTATTTACCGTTTGGATGTCTTTGATCCGAGCCGGGGAAGGGAGATTGCTGTCGGGGTTGTGTGTGTGTGTGTGTGTGTGTGGGGCGGGGGGGGGATGTCCCCACGGAGGAAAATGCTTGTGAGCGGGCTGCCATGTCCACTAAGGCTGAGGAGAGACAGCTGAGGGGGGTTGGGACTGATGCATAGCAGGTTGTGTGGCTCTCCAGGGCTTAACAGCGTGCTACTGCAACACACTCAAGAAAAAAGCCCCGGACACACACACACACGCACGCGCACACACACACACACACACACACACACTCTCTGACTGACTGACTGACTGCCTGACCACATCTGAGTGAGGTCTAGGCTGCAGTGCCATGAGTGTTCAGGCTTTACACGAAGCCTTGGACTGTACGGAACCAAAAAAAAGCCGGGCTGATAAACTGGTTTGTCAGTGCGGGACGTTTATTATTAAGATCAGCTATCGACCGGTAAATGTCATCCCAACACCGAAATGATGATCCTCCCTGACCGCGGCAACATAAAAACATGTAAACCTGTAAAACATGCAATGATATTTTATCGTCTTTGCTCAAATTCACTTATTTAAGGGGAGACACCGCAGGCAAAAACATACTTAAAGCACGGGTAGATAGAGATATGGGGCTGTTTTGCTTTCATAATAAAAATATAAAGTACACAGTTAGTTGTTTATTTCATTACTTTGTCTATTTGCATCCGTAGATTTCTCCTAAATTTACCAGAAGCTAGCATTATGTAATGACTCATATGACTTAATGCTAGCAATGACTTTTATTGTGAAAGGTAAGAATGGAAGGAGTAGATATGGTTACGGATGAAAGGAGTAATTTGAGTTTGTATTGGTTCGGACCAAGGACCCTCCATATTGTTGTACGATATAATATGGCGTGACCTGATAGGTTGATGCCTATATCCACGTTCTGTGTGAAAATACCCCTGGGAGAAAGAAACATTTAAAAACAGAACAGAAAAAAATATATTGATGTGTGCAAAGGCATTTACTCACTGAATTAAGGGTTTATTTTTGACCAAACCAAAGCTGGTGATTGTTGGAAGCTGGTCTTCGAGTTTGAATCAAGTGTGTTTTTCGATGCTCAACTGATATCCCAGCTCAAACTAGAAACTACGACGGTGGCCGGTTGGGAAACTTTTGCACCCAACCCTACTACTACTGTGTATCAGTCTGCATTAGATTGAAGCATAATGGACGCGTATTGATATCACTGTAATTCGTTCTGATTGATCCAGCGGGCCGGGATCGCTGCTGTTTTTTGCCGCCCTGGAAGTCTGTGTGCATGTTGTCAGTCCCACTAATGGACTAATCTGCTTTATCTCAACAAATGACCATCTGCACAGTGCAGCATGACACACCACCGATCCACCAAGTTCACTGCCTGTCCTCCCCTGGTCTTGAACACACGTGTACTGAGGAGCTGTTTGAAATGAATTTTTCACCCCAATCTGAGGCTAATCTGTAAAGCACCGTGGAACTGCTGAAGCAAGCTCTACCTTTTTAACCACCGATCCCGGCACCGTTCAAGCCTGGACTGAACAAACCGTGAGCGGTGCGTTGACCCACAGGGGGAGAAACGTGACACACACCGACACGCACTCTCATAGTGACCGAGGTCAGCAATCAGCTATGTGTCTTCGTAATTGCTATTGATTGAAGAGCTGTGTACACCCACGCGGATACAGACACACACACACACACGCACATACTTAGACATGGGAGGATGCTGTGATACAGCAATCACTTTTATCAGTCAGTGGACATTCCAGTGCTCCGTCCCTCCTCTAGTGGGAGGATTCTCATATCAGGACTTTTGGCAATGCCTCTTACATTTCCAGGAGCCGTTTCATCCGGTGCCTCCAGAGCCCCACTTTGATAATATAAATACAATTAAATCATATAGATTTGACTTTTACTAGCACGGTGCAAGCCTTACACTGACACCCCGACGCGGCATTAATCGTCTTAAAGAACAAATTTCCATCCAGGCAAAATCCAAACAAACAAAAAGCTGAACCAAGGAGGTTGATTCATTTGCAAAGATCAGGGAGGGTAGCCTGCTGAATGTCAAGTACTTCAGGCCTGATACTCTCAGTCCAACGGAAATTATTAGCAAACATCTGCTTTGCAAATGACTCGTCCCACGCTCTCTTTTTGAGAAATGAAAACACCCAACAGGGGGAAATTTATATTTTAGTTTCATGACAATGCCTCATGTCTAGGCATTAATCAGTCGGAATGCCGTTGGGTCTTCATCTACTGTACGTAGACAGAGAAATTCTGGGAAGGCTTTATTGTAAGAGTCTGTAATTTCCTAATAATTTCCCAGAAAGTTTTCTAATTATGTCCTAGTGCTTTTCAAGAAAAGAAAAAGGAACCATGTAATAATTTAGAACACAGCATAGAGAGTAACACAGGACAAGCTATCTTTGCACACCTCCCTTTATTGGGAGATGACTTCTAACGACAATAACCGTGTGTCTGAGACTTACGGTCTTCTCCTCTATTTCACTCATAATCAGTTCCCAATGACATTGCTTTCCCAAGGATCACATCCAATGAAATTATTAGGAAACTACGGACCCAATAAATAAAAGACAAAGACATCAACATACTGTGGCCTGTATGCTGAATTCACAAACCTAAATCTGCTAGTTTTGTCGAGTTAAATATGAACCTTGATTTTCCTTATTTTTAAGATACAATTAAAGAGTGTAGAGGTCATTTCTAAATCAATTGTAATAGTGGTAATATTGGTTTACTGTTTCAAGTGGAAGATAACATACCTGTCAAAATTACAACTCTCGGATATAAACAGTTTTTGTCATAAATGTACGGAAGACCTGAGAGGCAAGTGATCTATTTTCTAAGTCTGACTTAATGACTTCTGTGAAACAGGTGGGGGGGGGGGGGGGGGGGGGGAGTTTTGGCAGGTGATCTATTGTCTAAGTGTGTTTTTAATTGTTTTCTCTCCTGTGTTTTTCCCCAGGATAATATTTCAAAATTTTGGATTTTTTTTTGATGATGTTAACAAGAGATAATACTTCATTTAGCTCATTAATAAGAGCAGGTTTCATATTCCAAATAACCTTTACAAATATGTAGCATAAAGTTGAACATTTCCCTTTGTCTGGTGTGAGGGGCTAATAATGAGGAAACTTGTTGTGAACTCCAGTCAAAATGATGTTTTTTTTTTCCAGTTGTAGCACCTTGTGAATGCAGCATTATTATTCAATACACTGTCACCAGTGCCCTGTCTGTCCTTAATTAACATAGAGGCAAGTTTGTTCACATTGTGTCTCTGTGCAATTGCCAGTTCAGCTGTCAGTGAACCATGTACCCGACCTACCTACTCAGACTTTATGTATGTCTAAATCACAAACCCTTTCTTGCTCTTCCCTAAGTATTCAAAAACTGTCAACAATCACTTTGAAGAGGAATTTTGACTGCAAAAAGGAATGACATTTGATTGGACGTCTGCACAGCAGAAGCGGCCTTGGCATCACGGGTGCGCATGATGTGTTTCTGAGAGAGACCGTTGCAAGGAGGTTGTGCCGGGTTCTTTCGGCGGGCCAGAAGCCCAGATCAAAGGCATCTTGTATCATGAATAATAACAGTCAAACCTGGTCCTGCTGCCAGGCCTCGCCGATAAGCGTGTATACAAACTGAGCCATCTTGTTGAAGCAGATTGCGTTTGGATGTTCCACACAGCCCTTATGTCTCCATCCTAGCAGACACAAAGAACTAAATAGGGAGATAACACACTGAATAACAGCATAGTCTGTGTACAATAACGGGCCGTTATTGACAGTCGTCCGCATGGAGGATCCCTTCAGAAGTCTGCTCCGAAGGCCCTTTAAAAGCTCCTAACGTTCATCACACACGTTTCAAAAGCAACTAATAACATCTTCATCCCTGTTGCAGCTAGGTTAGCTCAGTGCATTTTCCACCTTTGAACACATACTTGTTTTCGATTTACACCGTTCCACAGCCAATCAGCCGGCTTCCCTCTCTTGCGGATTGAAATCACAAAGCTTCAGCGGATCACGCGTCCTTTGACATTTACGCGACAATTTAGCGGATTCTTGTTATGCATTTATTCATCCATTCGTTCATTTAACTGCTCATGAATACAAATGTGATGGGTGACCTGTCATATCAGGCCTTAGTCCTCTATGGGTGATTTTGCCACAGAGGTTGATGCAGTGCCTCCTCATGCATATACATCAGTCCAATAAGAAAATAAGAAGCAGGAGCGCTGCCGTGGCATTAAAGAGACAGCTTTCTTCTCCCTTGTTAGAATTCACACTGCAGTGGCCAGTGTTTAAATGGGAGTTTAGGAGGTGGGCGGACTGCTGAGAGAAGGAGAATGTACTGTGACACCGTCTTCCTGTGTAGTTCAGTGTTAATTAGACTGGAGTTATACTCTGAGTGGTCGCAAGGGGGGGAGAAAAGGATCTTGCCACTAGTTCTTGCAACCAAGTAGACAAAATTAGTCTTCATACAGATGCAGCCAACGTTTTCATGCATACTATGATCTTTTCCCACATGTCCTATTGTATTACATCTTAGGGTCAAGCTGCAGAAAGCCACTATCAAAGGAGCCATACATAATCTGGATGAAAAGACCACTCAATATCACCACTGCAGGGTACTGGAGAAACATCTTCTTTAGAGAATTGGGACATCTCTATGGCTTATATCTCCAAAACTAGGCAACTCACACCAGAACAATCCAGATTGATCAATAGAACTACAGGTAAGGGGAAAAATATGCTAGCTTCTGCTACTCTTTGGTTTTAGTCCTAATGAGCAAATGTTAGCATGCTAACATGCTAAAATAAGATGCTAACCATATATGTCTAACAACATGCTGGCATGCAGATTTTTCATTTAACTCTTCAACTTTAACTCTTCTTTAACTCTTATGATATCTTACCAAAATTTTTCCTACAAAAGCCAGCAACATGTGTACATTTCTGCTCGTTACATGTATTCAGTCTTCTCAAAATAAACGTCCGTCTTCAGACAAAGAAACGTAGCTGGGTTTAGGAAAAGATCGTGACATACTTAGTTAGGTTTAGGAAAAGATATATGCAAATTATCTTACAAACAAATCAATGTTGATTTCTTGTTGCACATGTAGAACCAACAACGGTCTCCTGGCTGACAGATCAGTGGTTGTTGGACCCATCCTAGGTTATAATTACATGAATAATATAACGAACGTTTTTTTTTCTGGATACCTACGGATTACGGTGCATTATTTTTTTGTATGTATAGCTACACATGCTGTATGAGAACAGCCTGACCTCTGAGCACCACAGTGTGTACATCCTCACAGAGACAGTGTGGTTGAACAAACTTAATTGTAATTCATATCCTTTAACAGGGCAATGGGTAAACTCCCAACTAAATTATATTTGCTGCTCTAACCTCCTCTGTTTTAGGTCTTCCCTCTCAATATTACTTCTTTTTTTTTTTTTTATTGATAGCATATGAAAGAAAATGTCGCAATCTTGTGCAATGCAGTACGAGAACACCATAGCAATGACCACTTAGCAACAGAGATGTCGTCTAAGTAGATGGATGGATGAGTGAGTGTGGTGGTAATTAGCCCCTGTGTGTTCTGTTGGATTGCATTTAAATGAAGCCATCCTGCCATGAGTAGAGAGCTGATTGCATCTCCCCTCATCATCACCCCTGCACTTTTTTTTTTTACAACATAAGTATGAACAGTGTTTGCTTATACTGGCAGAGGAAGCTAAACATGACCCATTTGAGGCCTTTTATATGGATGCAAAGCATAAACAATTCATCCTGTTTTTCCCCAGCGGAGACACATATGTCGGAGATGCAAAAGGTTTTGGGGAACTCATTTCATGCTCAATGTTTACCTAATCAGAAATTCTAATTGCTTACTGAGACTAATTAACTTGTGAAAAAGTAACAGGACTATTGTGTGCCTCCATGTCATGCTGTTTGTATATGTCTTTGAAATATTCATGCCGTGACAAGGCGCTTTGGCAACTGCTCGTTGGCTGCGATATGACTTTGTTTGGTCTCGAGTCCCTTGACGCTGTCACCATCAATTACCCTGACTAGAAACGTGAAACAACGTCAAAGGCGCACGTCAACAACTGCAAAACAAGAGAGAAGGTTCAGAGAGAATCAGACGGAACATCCTGAAGAGTTAGACACCGCCATGTGGCTAAATGTCAGGAGCTTTATGTTTAATCTATTCATTAATGAAGTCAATTTCTTAAAAACAACTCACAAATATATCGATTTAATTTAAAGGAAAAAAAAGGCTCAGTCATATACTTAAATAGCTGGTGACTGCATTTAGTCAAACAGGAGGACATTATGTATTTATTGATAGCTATTTTTAGTGGCAGATTAATCCACATTTGTGTTGTATATTGATAAATTCACATTGTTCCTATTTTTTGGTTCAAATATATATTCATTGTGTATTATTAACGTGAATATTATCTTCTCTTCATCAAGGATCTTTGTTGAAACATTTGCAGTTTTGAATTGAAAACAAATGAAATCTGAAATAATCAATTGTTAATAATAGTAGTTGTAGTAGCTCATAAATTAGCAGTCAACTACGTTTGATTCTACTCAAGGCCAGCCTTTTCTCTGTAACCACAATTTGTGTTAAATAGTTCCCATCAATATAGTAGCATTATTGTCAACCTTCAAATTTTCAAATTATCGTCCATGGAGCATCGTCTATGCACAAAGGATTCACAGGAAACAATGAACATAGAGGACATGATTCAGAAGACACAAGCCGGTAGACGCACGTACTCTTTAGCTTCTAAATGCTCCACTATGTTCAGCAGCTAGTAGTTACCTTTGTCGTACTGTTTGGTCCGTAAAACAAAAACAATTTTCTAAAAGATGCTTAACAGCTCCGTAGTGCTGAGGGGAACTGGCTGTGGGTTCGCATAACACACACATGTAAAAACTGTTGTTTCAAGCAGCTATGAAAACGTTCTCACTCCCAACTCAAATACCAACGCTTGGTCAGTGGCCCACGGCGTCTGATACCGATGCACCGAGGCACCCTCTACTGTCTGTATGAGACACATGTATGGGCTTTCAACAAACTCCAATGTGAGTCCATCTCTGTTATTATTAGATAATCAGTGAACCTGATATTGCTGGACAAGTCTGTGTAGGGTGGGTGAGAGTGATGAACAGGTCAAACAAACACAGGACTTTCACCCCGGAGGTTGCTCTTCGAGTCACGCGTGACACCAAGTCGGCATTGTCTTATCTTACCTCAATTTTGTGACTCTACTCACTTGACTAACCCAATGTCCTTATTCTGCGTAACACATATACTTATTTCAAACGTATACTTATTTTTGAAAGACACTTTGAATATAATGAGCGAGAAAATGACACGCCGTCCCTGAGGCATCTAAAACAGACACTGAGTGGAACCTTGAGCATCATAGTTTGAAACGTGGGGCCACTGATCAAGCGTTGGTATTGGACGAGTTGGGAATGACAATGTCTTGGCTCTTATTTGATTATTTTAGTAGGCGAACCATGTTTTTTTGTGTTTGTTGTGTTCAAATTAAGGATTGTGTTCTTTTGGAATTTGGGTACAGATATATTTTCTACATCTCAGCAACGGGTAAAGAGTGACAAAGGCATATAATGCTCACTGAGAGCCAGCTCATGCTTTCTGAAGAGAAAAAACAAGAAAAGAAAAAAAAAAAAAATTAATAATAATACAGTTCCTCTTTGCTGACATTTTTCTTTTCATACTATCACAGGTGTTTGGAGAAGGATGGCCCCTGTTGGATGTCACACTTCTCCAGATGTGACCTCTCCAGACCTCCCGGCATCCTGAGTCTACCAGCCTCCCAGCAGGTGCGCGTTTCACTTTGTAGCATCATCGCCGCCTTTGACCACCCTCCACTTGTTGTTATTTCCCCTTCCCCTGCGCTGTAGCCCCCCCCCATCACAGGCTATAAAGCGAGGCTCAGCTGAGGACAACATGGAAAAGGTCTTTATTAATATGAAAATTAAATCTGTGATGACATTGCTCGTGACTTTAAATTTAACTCACAGTGCCTAGAGGAAGGACATTGTTCTGCAGACTCAGGGAGATGAGCGTTTGAGAAAAAAAACAGAAAAAGGAGGTCATATAAATAATGGTAGAATTACACGGGGAAATAGGTATTATTCAAAACTGTAATGATTCAAAGAACACATAGGATCTAGAACACGGAAGCCCTCTCAGTCACTTTTTTGTTTTGAACTCCCGATAAGAAAACCCCCCCCCCCACCCAGTGAGCCACTTAAAGCACCCATGCATTTGCTTTTGGGGTGTTTACTCACTTCCCTATTTGACGCCCATCCCTCATTGTTGGGAGACAAATGTCACCACCCTCCCTCCCCGCCCCGCAACGCTGTCTCTCGTAGCTGACAGATGTCTGGTATTCATGAATATTCCGTGCACCGCCAGGCCCCGACGCTGCAGACGCAGCTTTGATCTTCATTTCAAAAGAAAGTTCTGTCAGTGCCACTGCCAGAGACTTTTGTGACTCGCAGTGTATTCGCTGTTGTAGCCTGTTTGTTTGAGTGCCGTAATAGAACAGCGACTCCGCGATGGTCAGGGTTGACAGTCCGAGGAGTGAGGGTCGCCCCTCAGATCAGGATGAGTCAGGACTGTGATCCACCGAATGTGGTCGCCCCCTGAGTGAGCTAGTCGCCCCGTTTAAGATATGTCCAGAATTTTAGTTTCAGACTAATATTATCAACAGAACGTTAGGAGGTTGCAACGTAGACGTCATGTCTAAATGAGCATGCTAACCAGCTAGCCCCAGCCCGTCCTGTCTTGTAATACCACTTGTACCTCTAGAGGCAATAGTGAGTCACTGTAGAGTCCAGTCGGCGCTCAGTGCAACATGAGAGGACCAAGAAGTACCGCTGCCCCGAGGGCTTGTCGATAATACATCCATGGTCGTTCATTCGGTGATGGCAGCGTGAGCAGTGCCCTACAATGCCAGCGAGTTGGAAGATTCTGGGACCCATCAGCAGTCTGTTCGACAGGCTGACCCGGTACATACCGGACACCAAAAAGAGTTGTTCAAAAAGATGTTTGTTACACAATTACATCTGATTGTTGCATGTTGTTTTTCCACCTGTAATTACCTTTATTTTGTAGACAGTAACCTAATATTCATCAAAACCAACATGTCATCTAACTGTGGAATATACTTTTTACATTAAGACACATTTAACAGTCTATAATCTTCACTGTCCCCCATTGACGCATTTTAAATGAGCACCCAAAGTCGTGTCACACTTCATGTGGGAAAATATGCTCCGTAAATACATTGCTGTCAAACAAGGCCAGGTATTCATCCAGGGTGAACAGCTTTTGTAGGAGAGAGAACCCTCATTCACACAACGTTATGAGAGTCTGGCTGAAACAAAGAGACGCCACCATCTGCAGTCTGCCAGCGTAGTTAACAGTGCTGGCCCTCTTGACCCTCAGTGAAAACCCATCGGGCTCCATTCACCGGCTGGCCTTTTTCAGCACACACACACACACACACAAACTCGCATTGCCTGTAATGATATTGGTTTCTCTCAACGCGCCTTTTGAGCGGTGGCCGGGTCTCAGGCCTCTTTTGTTGCACGGCCTGGACGGTAGAAGTATCTCTTTCCCCCGGTCTCAAGCTGCATACACAGGGAGAGTACAGAGAGCACCGAGCCCCCTGTAGACTCCGGCGCTCTCTTTATAGACCACTGCAGCCCCACTTCCTCCAGAGACAGGCGCAGTGGGCTTGCTCTTTCGAGCAGATGATTAATCTTCTCATTATCTGACATCACACTTAAAGCATGCACTCCAAACAGGATGCTGCTCCTGCTGCTGGTGCACGAAGATTCGAGGGAATGTGAATGTGCCGAGCATCTGGGAATTTGTGAACATGACTGTATTTTGCTGAACTAAGCCCCAGTTGATTTAGAGAGCACTGGACTTCATCCGTGCAGATATAATAGAGAGAAAAAGATACATGCAGCATTTTAGCGCTAAGGGTAACCTACATTGAAGTAGGATTTCTCTACAGCCCGTGGCAAAGTGAACTTAATTTAAGATGCATCTCCTCTGCAGAACTCATCTGCATCAAGTGCATCTTCATCAGTGGATGACACTGGCGTCATCATATGGTGGAAGTTTGAAATGTCCGTCACGTAACGTGGTAAAACTCAGGAATTTCAATTTCCTTATTTTATTAACTTGTTTGGGCAATTTGGACATTTCGTTTGGGAAACATGTTCAAAAACTGTTCAAAAGTTGGTCAGTCAAAATTATATGGCAGATGGCAATTTAAAATAATTTAAGAAATGCCAAAATGCCGGAAAACCCCAAAATTGTCTGCACTGCTAAGAGAAAGAGAAAAATACCAGTTTTTCACAGTAAACCGCATTTTTTGTTTTTGTTTGACATTGTGCACCTGGAACGGTTGAAAGTTAAACTACAGAAATTCAGACCTCCGCGTTGTGGAACGCAGCATTAGCATCGCACTGGATCTTCTTCACTGGAAGATACCCATCACAAATGAACACCACTTATATGGTTTTTGAAGTGTAAATGCAGTTGTCAGAAGTAAAAACTACCACACAGTTGAATGACCTCACGTCACCCACCACTAAGCTAAACTGGAGTTCTAGTGATGACCTTTAGTAGTCTCACTTAGCCACTCGTTAGCCACCACCTTTTTTAGAGACACGTAATAGCCTCAAAATTCATGAGTGCAATATTGATGTCTTAGCACAGAATGTTAAAATCCAAAAACTCATTGACTTTGCGAAAAGGGAACTGGAAGGGCAAAAAGGCTGACTCATTTCCTGGTTTTAGGACTCATTCCTGCAGCACTCTACCAGGTGACCCAGTAAGGTACTCCGTTGAGCCAGCATGCACCGGCAAGGAGAGATAATGTTAGCAAATACAGGCCAGCACTCCTGGAGAAACATAACAGTACTCCGAGTTTTAATAAAGTGCATACCATGCTGGTGATGTATGCCGATATAGTGTTTTACTATACAACAGCTGGACAGCCTCCCGACTGAGTGCGGTTCTCAAAGAGCTGTAGCACCCATATGGCGATCAAGTGCTGTTATCTGCAGAATCCCCTTCAACTTCGGATATTTTAGTGAGGGATACTTGTAAATCTTCACAAAAGGTACAGAATGTGAAATATCATAATATGCAGTGCACAAGGCCAGACGGGCTGTTGTGGTGATCTCACGAAGAAAAAAATATCACCTTCAGGGAGGTGTCCGCTCAAACTCATTTATTTTGGTGTGCAGTGACAGGATGCAATGACAGTTGTGTCATGAAAAGTGAAAGAATAAAGCTTCCCGATATGTCACTTTTGAATACACATGAGAAAAAAGGCGCAATCTAAATAATCAATGAAGTGTCGTGGGTAAATGTGCACAGCGTCTCTATTATCAGGGAGATGCATTTATGGTTACTGCTGAGGTGGGATTGCTGCAGGTATTTAATCAACTCAAATATGTCCCAAAAAAAACCTGTTAAAGTAAGAGGATGTATTTAACTGTTATTCACCTAAACAGTGTGTGCATCTTCACAACCTAACAGACTGCATTTCCTTCCGCATAAAACATTTGCAAAGACGTTTTTTTATTCTTTTAATTACTCTTAAACCTGTATATTTTTTGTTAGATAGCATTCTTCTTCATCTTTTCCTTTCCTGGCACACATTGCTACAGTTCTTGTCATGTTACCGCCACAAATGTGCATCGTTTTAACCTGCGTATTCATTCATGTACGTGACCATACAAAGAAAAAGAGGTCCCTGTTCATTAAATTACTGCACTTTCTAGAATGCAATAGAGCTGTTTTGGCATGTCCCCTTTAGACTGGAACAATGGGATTTGAAAGCAACACTCAGAGTCATATTTGTTCGTACAGTTTGATTTGCAGGCACTCATGTCAATCATTCATGATGATGTACTGCGTTGCCAATAGTCACTCTGCTCAAAAGTGATTTCAAGTGCGGCAAGCTTGGAAAAAACACACGCGGCGTCACTTTGGCAGGGAAGTAAGCAGCCATACCCTGAGTGTACACTGTACCTCCCTGGAACATAATGACACTCAAATCAAGCGGCTGACTGCTTATATGCACACGCACACTGCAGCTGAAAGGCGTCACAAACGGTGAGTCAAACCACCATTGACTTTGATTTGAAATGTAAAAGCACAAGTGTTGGTTGAAAGGTGTTGCCTTGTGAAGCTAATGGAAAAGAAAAACATGTCCTGTTTTCTTTTCTGCGTTGTAGTGCGGCAATGCAGCTAGTCCAATACAAAGGAATACTCTTACTTGCTTTCTTGCCAACAGTTAGATGCGAGGAATGACACCAATCACCCAAACATCTGGTAACTATAAGACTACAACCAGCAATCAGTTAGCTTAGCACAAAGACTGGAAGGGGGAAACAGCTAGGCTGGCACCATCCAAACGTAACAAAAGCCACACTTACAGCCACCTGAAAAGCTCACTGTCGAACACTTTAGGGCCTATCTCTTCTGTTTAATCCATTTAAAACCCAAATTGTTAAAAAGGACAATTTGAGCCTTAGATGTGCAGATTTTGTTACCTTTGCATAGAGCCAGGCTAGCCGTTTGTCACCTTTATTCAGTCTTTATGCTAAGTGATGCTAACCCGTATCAGCTTTGTCATTTAATTCTCAGTAAGTAAGTGTATTTCCTAAATAATCAAACTATTGCCTTTACGGTTTAAACAGAGCAAAAGTATGTTGGGATGTGTTTGCCTTCACTTTGTCGTAAAATATTACGTATCATTGAGGTGAATAAGTTTCACATGCGCTTTACTTCCCCAAACAAAAGACACAAAAGAGGAGGGAAAAGTTATTTGTGCTGACTCAACAAAGATACCATTAAAAGAGAAAAGTTGATCTCCGAAGATACATATTTGAAAGCAACACAGAATGCCTGAGAGCCTGACTGGGTAGTATTTAATTATATTTTTAAATGTCACCTGCCGCCTAAGATTTGTGGTTTACTTTACCTAAATAACCATATTTCCATAAATTGCTGCTTGAAATGTTGTGGGGGAAATTTGTCAAAAAGTGAAAACCCCCTCTTAATATGTCCCCCCCCCCCCCCCCATCTGCTCACAGATGCAGTCAACCAAAACGGCATCAACTGCAGTCACCTGCGAAGAAACCAATGCATTGGTTTGTTCTTGTCCTTTCATCTTCATATTAGTCCAGTTATAGCAGGATGTCCTCCCTGAAAGCATGATGAAATTGGTCCCAGGGCAGAAAAAAAAAAAAAAAAAGACAAGCTCTTTGACATAAGCCTCAAAAATGAAGCTTACATAATTAGGCTTGGCAGAGCCCCGGCCATCAAAGCGAAGGATGGTGCTGACTAATTGAGCGGACAGATTAGCGGCAGGTCTGACATGGCCAAAGAGTACTAAAGGAGGAATGAGGTAACACTGGTTGGAACACAGCTGACTGGCACCGACCTTAAAAGGAGAAAATCCCTCCTGACATAATACTGCATGTGATATATCGTCAAGTTTAAATGCGTCATACAATCCAGGAGTACAATCTTATCGTCCTCATAACATACATTTTCCTGTCAATTCATTGTATATACTTCACAATTGCAGAGCTGGATATTGTCACTGTCCTGACAGTGCAGTAAAACATGAAAAATGGCTCATGTTTGAAAGCGAAAAGTGTGCATTGTGTGTATGGTTTCCGTGTGCAACAGATAGTATACCCATCCATGGATTCCCGCAATGTCACATGAGTACTAAAGCAGTTATATCGCTCTTTTTAAAACCATAAGACTCCATTGAGAATAGCAGTAATTTTATCTCACAGAGCATAGGTTTGTATACATACAAACCCCAATTCAAAAATCCAAACTAACCCTTTTAGTTACTTCCAAACTTAGCATAGCTAATGTTGACTCACTCAGCTAATGCTAGCGTTCACATAATTTGTAACCTTATTGATTAGCTGATGACGTTTGCATTGTAGAACCCCGGAAAACAACAATGTACCTGCCCCTTAATATCCTAAATTGCTTTCGGGAATTATCTTTTAACACACTTGATGAAGAATCACAACAGTACCTTAAAGCACTCTGACATACATTTCATTCATGTGGCTGCTGTGTGAATGCGATAGCTTTGTGCTCGTAAGCCATCATCCGCAAAACAATGACAGTCACTTGTGTGTTTTAAAGGCAATGCAAATCCAACGTATACAGCGCCTTCGAGTCGCACACAAGTTGGAAGCACAGCTTACATTCGTTAATAGAATTTAAGGATGGGGTAGTAAAGGCACTTTGTGCAGGAGAAACTGGAGAACCTGCTGTTTCAAACTATGAAGAATCCCACAATGAAAGTCTGATGACGCAGATTTATGTTAGATTAAAATTGTGTGGCAGTATGTTCTTGATCTAAATCGGTTCATTATAAAACAAAAAGTTACTTCAGTGACAACAGTAGCCATTATTGAATTAACATTTTATTTTGTCTCCTTTAACGATTCGATTTAAGAACGGCATCTGAAGTCAAGAGTCATTGTAGATGATGAGAACTATAAAGACTTGATCTCCATTCAGGAATACCAGCAACTTTCAGAGAATACAAGGAGAATTTCCAGTATATGTAAAATGTAAAGAACCCTAAAAAAAAAAGCCTGGAGTCCACGATTGTCCTTCACACTCTGCTGGCGAAACAGGTGACAGCCTAGAAAGTGACTTGAACTGCTGAGTGATGTCAGACAAAGACGCAGTGCACTGTATGTAAGAGAGAATATATGAGTTTGAAGGCACAGAGTCCCATTTTGCCACCAGAGCAGCCTGGATTATTTGCAAGGTGCTAAACACATTTCTGAGGAAAATTAACTAAGATCCTAATGAGGCAATACAGGTGAGAGAAAAAGGCTGGTGAGGGGAAAGGTGCCAGTTCAATCCACAGGGGAGGAAAAGTGAAAGGGCATCATCTGCCTTGAGTAAGGCACTTAGTGGCCAGCAGGTCAGACTGTAAACTGTGAAGACGAGAGCTTTGCTCTCAGTCAAACTTCCCGGGATGAGTAGAAGTTAAAATCGGCCATCAAAGTTGCCGTGAGCTATGCGTCTCTCCTGAACCTTACCCCGACTCTGCTGCTTTACCTGGACATGCATCTGAACCAGTACTGCACCTACTCAGTAGCTTTCATCTGCATGTGGGTCGTTTCACTGTTCAGTGTTTTCACCGCACTGTAACATAGTTATTCTCAAGCCACTATAATAAAGAGCCCACAGTCAGGGGATTTGTAAACCTCTTGCCAGTTCTCTACTTTTTTATTTTTTGTTTCTTATTTTGCTCCCGTTCGTTTCTTCTCCTCGCTTAGCACAAGAGTGTATTATATTTCATGTATTGGCTCCTATCACTGCAAACATAAGCACAAGGACATGCACACACTTCTTCCACAGGGGGATATAACAGCAGATCTACTCATTGACTGTTGACTGCTGCTGCACGCCATATACTTTCAGACAAAAACCAAATGACATCAGCTGGAAGGAACTGCCTGCAGAGCTCAGAGACAGGATTACATCAAGACACAGATCTGGGGAAGGCTACACAAATAACAAACATTTTGTGACATTCCCAAGAGCACAGTGGCCTCCCTAATTCTTAAATGGAAGAGTTTTGGAAAGACCAGGACTCTTCCTATAGCTGGCAGTCGAACTCAGCAATCATGGGAGAAAGGTAAAGAGAGGTGACCAAAGAACCTGATAGCCTTTCTGCCTGAACTCCACAGATCCTGGGTGGCGATGGGAGAAACATCCAGAAGGACAACCATCACTGTAACACTCCACCAATCTGGGCTTTTATGGCAAAATGAAAATGAAAGCACCTAAAGACTGTGAGATTCTCTGGTTCCGATAGAACCAAGACTTAACAGTTTGACCTCAATTCTAAGCGGCATGTCTGGAGGAAACCAGGTACCGCTCATCACCTTGAGCAAATACCATCCCATCAGCGGCAGGGACGGGGGAACTGGTCAAGGTAGAGGGAGTCTTACGCAGCGACCTCCTTTAGGATCCTAGTGGCCTGATGGTGGGCGCTCTTTCTGAGCCTCTCAGCGCTGACCTGGTGTAGCGGTGCTCTTTCCATACCAGGTAGTGATTTTCAATGGTGCAAGAGTAGAAATTCTTCAGTATTTGTGGGGATACCCTTAATGTCCTCAAGCGTCTGAGGTGAACAGTTTTGCCTTGCCTTTCTCACCACTGTATTGGTATGCAGCACGCAGGTCAGGCAAGATACTTGAAGCTGCCCACCCACTCCCCTATATTGTCATATACACATACACAAAATTTGACCTCTGCATATAGGGAGCAGTGGGCTGCCAATGATAGGCGCCCAGGGTTCAGTGTATTGCTCAGGCACACTACGACACGTGACACATCCCACTCGAGGATTGAACCGTTGACCCTGCGGTTACCAGACAACCCTCTTAAGCCATTGAGCCACGGTCGCCCCAGAGGACCCTGAGGCCCCCAGGACCCGTTGGTATTAAGGTGGGGGCATAGTTCCTTCCCAAAGTGCACTATCAGCACCGAAGTCTTGACAATCTTCAGGAGGAGGTTGTTGTCCTGACACCAGTGGGTCAAGTCCTCCTTCAGGTAGGCCTTTATCATCAGCAAACTTGATTATTGTGTTGGAGTTGAAAGTGGTTACACAGTCGTGTGTGTGTACAGGGAGTACAGCAGGGGGCTCAATAGCCCTGGGGTACTTCGGTGTTAAAGCTGAGGTTGAAAGAGGTGTGTCCCCCTCCCCACCCTCGCCACCTTGGGTCTGCCCACCAGGAAGGTGAGGATCCACATGCACAGTGAAGTGTTTAATCCAAGGAGCTTGAGTTTTCCTCAAGGAACAATGGTGTGAAACCTTGAACTGTAGTGATCTCTCATCGCTATCTTTGTTGTCCAGGTGAGGTAGGCTGGTGTGTGGTAGTCTTGGCCATTCTTTTTTTAATTTTTTTATCGACTAACATGACACACATGGATACACACTCTGGAATAGGAAGTTGTGAAGTCTGAAGTGTATTCTATAGGGAACCGTTGGTTCCTATGCTTTCTCTGCATAGGCAGGATTTCCTTCAGCGCCGCCGCATTTGAAGACGGGTACTTTACATATCACAAGAACAGGTTTGGCTCTTTGAATATATTCCTTACTTTCAATCCATTTTTTTCCCCTAAAAAAAACCCCAACCTCTGTACATGAAACAATCCAGTGTTTCCCCATGGAACTATAGGAAAATATTTTATTCAGCGAGTTCACGTACCTGCACAGGACACATCAATTCCCTAAAACTATTTAAAAGGGGCAATTTCTGAACCGGGGATGCATGAATAATAGAGGATATGCTAATATGATGCTAGAGAATGAGGGGGGTTATCTTGTTCTATCCACACTGTTGAAGTGCCTCCGTTACTGCTGCTGGCTGTTTGTGCTTTGCCAGAGGGGCCCGCCTTTGAAGCTCTTAATGAAGATCTTCTACTGACAGAAGGGCTGAAAGAGTGACATCTGTTGCACCGCAAACATGACCACGTGCACAGATGTGTTAAAGCGAATACATTATGCAACGTGTGTCTGTCTAGGTCAGGGTCACTCTCGCGAAATCCACCATGCCTCCCGCTCGCTCTCCCCTGTTCCCACTCATTAATCTAATGAATAGCAAGCAGCTACAATCAATGGTGCGGTTGTTGGGGACGAGCAGAACGGGCACGCTCTCATACATCAACACTTAGAACTGATTGACAGTTGCACAGGCATCAATATCACAGCTGATAATGATGATCAGCTCTTAATGAAGACGCCCAGGGCAGGCACTGTGTACAATGCAGTGCGGCAGGGAGTCCTTTCACGCAGAGTTACTAATATTGGAGCAACTAGAGACTTTGTGGTCTTTGTTCGTGGATAGATCATTTCTCATGTAGGCCCATACTGTATGTGTTGGTAAGTCTCAATATCACATTGGTCACACTCTGTGCTTTTTATATTTTTCGCCATCTATTATTAACCATTTCTCTGAATTGCTTTTCAAGTCCTGATTTACAGGCAGACAGTGTGAAAATAAGTATCTTAAGCATTCTCTTTCATTGACCCAAATGCTGCCATAATGGTTTCAGTTCAACACGGCGAGGTACTGAAAGGTAGATCAACCCACTTTGGCGCCGCATCACGCTTTGAATCATTTATAGATGAGCTGTTTGTCTTATCTGTGAGAATAAAGCGATTTGAAATATGCCCGGAACTGCAGGGGAAAGAAAAAATCTGCAAGAGAAAATAGTGACACTGTTGGAATATCTGAACACTTCGGGTCAAAATGGAGACTGAAAAGGACCTTTTCTCTCGCATCGGCAACAGGTCATATCCTTAGACAAATCAAATTGAAATGGGAAGACAGCTGTGGAAAAGAGCATACAAGATATTTTAATACATGAAGAATTGGGGAAAAAAAAGATAGATGTTTGCTGATCGATTTTCTAGCATGGTGTAATCAATTAATTAATCATTTTGGAGCTAAACCATATGTAATATGGTGGGGGAGGGGGGATTTGAACCAAAACCTATCCCACATATGCCGATTTCATATGTAATATATGATATAAAAATATAAAATATCCATATGGCTTAGAAGCATAAAATAAAAATATCAAATGCAAAAATTGGGTCCTCAGGGATTCAGTACACGGTAGCTAGTTTGTGGAAATTCAATCAATTGCAAATTAGTTTGGTAACATTCTAAAGTACAATATGTACTAAAATGACATGATCTGTTTTGTAAGTAGACTGAGGCACAGAGTGACTTCTGCATTTAGTCAAATTTATTCTGTAAAACACAACCAAACAAATAGAAACAGAGGGTTCGGCATGAGGCGGGATGATCATCAAGGGCCCACAGCTTATGTTCTCTAACATAGTAACCATCTTGAGCCATATATATACTATATATATTCATGACACTATTTTGTTGAATACACAATTCTGATTACCGCAACGTCATCGCGCCGGTTTTGGTTGCTTGGTAACGACAGGCGCGTCAGGAGCGCAACCCCCCAAAGCACCTTGAGTGAACGGATGAAAGCGGCACGGTTGCCGTTTTCTAAGCGTTTTTAGATGCGACATGTGGCAACAACGGCCCCTTAATCAGTTCATGAGAGTAAATTACTATAAAAGAATATATAGAGAGAAGATATCGGCCTGCTGTCTTTGGTTAAAACTCTTAGTTATTGATTATATAAAACAACTCACATTTAAATTGGTTGTGTACCGCTAACAAGGCCTATTTGTTCACTGAGCTGCTTCTTACATAATACTCAGATGAAACAAAACATTGTTTTTTTTATATCATACATATTTAACATCCCCCCAGCATTACTTCATCAGAAATATGAAACTGCTGCTGAAAGGGAGGGAGAAGAACAGCAGCGGTCATGAATGGAGCACCTGTGATGAATTCAATAGCTGTCACGGCTTGTGCAGCTCACATTGACGACGGGGGGGGGTGAGGGAGAGGTCACAGCCAACAGCGCGCCCAGGTGATCCCAAAATCGGCGCAGTCCAGGCACACAATCATGCGGTGATTATGAAGTTAGATGACGCAAGACATTGGAAACTCTTCTTCTTTTTTTTAAAATTCCGTGCTAAAGTGTTTTTTTTTTATTTTTCCTCCACCACAACAATCGCTCAGATAGCGTGGTTAGCCAAAAGCAGGTTTCCAGGGTTGTCATTGGGATGGGAGGCGGAAAGACAGGAGCTAGCTCTTATCCTGTACCGCTCTGCAGTCTGAGCTACCAGAGAGGCTTAATAATATCCCAGAGGCAAAGATGAAACACTTTCTCCACAGTGGCTGTTTACTGAGGAGTGTGTTTGAAGTTGAGCTCAAGATGTCTTCATTTCTGTACCAGAGGAACGTTACAAGGGGGGGGGGGAATTGTAATTCAGATAGGGGAGCAAGGGGAGGAAAAAAAAGAGAGAAAAAGGAAAAGAGGGGGAAAGATGGACAGAATCCAAGCAGTGCTTTCTGCTCCTGTGCTACCCATAATTCAACACAGGAAAATGTAAGCAGACTCATCTGCCACTTTCATATTTTCGTGGTGAGATATCTTAAAAATCGAGTGAACCGCATTGAACAGGGGTCTTAGGAGCCCCTTCAAATTAAGAAATGCCTGCTGTTGGCACCAGCAGGACCATTATTTATTCATATCGCTCAGCCTGCTCTTGCAGAACTGCACCACAAAAAAAAATCCCACAGTTTGAAAGTGGAGCTCGAAATGTCCAGGCCATTTTTTTTTTTTTTTTCTACCGATCTCTCTAGATGTTTGCTGTTGATGCCAAAACAAGACAAATGATTATCAATCTGTCTTTGCGTACCACCTAAAGATTCAGTACCTGCGAGAAAACACATCCGCTAACGTCAGGTCAATACTGTTAGCTTGGTACCGAAGTATCGGTTCTCGTGACATCAGGCATGTCCCGATCATGTTTTTTGGGCCTCGATCCCCATCCGAGTCCTATTAATATTGGCCATCTGCTGACTGCTGTAAGATGAAATAGATTCAACCACCTTAAATGGTATTGCAGGCCGGCTCTCTCATATCGGTTGAGACTTCAGTGATTGGGTCCAAAGTCAGTGCGATAATGAAATAATAACATTGATACCCATATTTAACTGGTGATTAAATATGTATCAGACACATTGAGTTAAGCTGTAGACCACTTAGTCTGACACCTTTTCTCCAAATACTGAAGGCCCTTTCCCCCAATTATTAAGTTTATAAGCCTAAGTTATTGACATGATACGAATAAAGTCTACCTGGAGAATGTCACCCCTTGAACATTCGGTGTACTCGCAATTGTACAACGTTGTTACAGAGTGGAGTTTCTTGCGAAGACGCATTTTCACCGCACAAATTTGCCCCGTAATGAAGTTAGTTACAGAATTATCATGAATTAGGTACCGCTGATACAACCTGCCGTCCTCCACACTGCTCTTTGCCACTAAGAAAGGGGGAGGACATAACCGATTTGTTTGTCAGAGTTGAACGAATCCGTTTAAGTTGAGGAGCCGCGCTGCAACGCAAGCAGGCTGAGGTGCAAAAAACAAGTCTACAAGAGAGGGTCAGGTTGTGACAAAAGTCAGAACAGTTACCTGCTTTAAAGTGAAGAATCGGACCAAGCATTTGATACCAACTTTCAACACTTTACAAAGCTACAGTCACATGTCAGGTAGGTGCAATCAAAGCTACGGTTGGTCAGTAAAATAAGAATAACTTTTTTGTCATATTTGCGCAAACTGTCACTGACAGACTGATTTTCAGCGTCATAATATAGGATCATACATGCTGTGTGCCTCCCTGCCTGAGGGTGGTGCTGTATATTGTGATCATTTTATTTGTCTCCTGAAAATGGCAGGTGATTGGACTGGGGACTCATGAGGCGGGACATAAGAAGGCACCTGTGGAGGCCGGCTGTCTCTCTCTCTCTTCTCCCCAGCTCCCAACCGGACCGTGCTGCACAGCAACAGGGGTCGCTGATCACATAATATAACTAACAGTCCATGTAGTGGTAGGGCTGAGCTGCTCTTTTGTTTACTTTTGTTTTCTCCTGTTTTGGGTAGGGAGGTAGGTAAGCTGCCTGTCTTTTGTTTTGTTCAGTTTGGGAGTAGGTCAGGTAGTTGATTAATAAAGATTGTTTTGTTTAGTGTTTTGGGCCAGGCTCACCCTGACGTATATAACTACAAATGGTGTAAATAATAAATATGATGGACTGTATTACAGCATAATAATGGTCGTTCTTGGGAGTGGAAGAGAGGGGGAGACTTTATATTATGCTGCATCCAGGTTCCCCTAGACCGGGCATAACATCTGGCAGTAGATGAGACAGAAAATCCATCTCCACCAATCAGAACCGAGGAGTTTCTAACACAGCTGTCAATCAAACTGTGATCGGATTGTTAAACTAGACAGGGCTCATCAGATATGAAGATTCTTTTACTACCTTGCTAATACCTTATCTTTTCAGAAGCATATTTTAGCTGTAAAATGAGAGTTTTGCTCTGGTTGGAGGGCGGGACTTGGTTTTCAACAACATTTTCAACATGGCGGCTGGGTCAAAGATTTGTCTCATTTCACAGCTAATTTACATCTGCTCAGTTTACTTGATGGCAAATGCTAAGATCAGACCACTGCAGGAAGCCAACATTATACAATCAAAGCATCTAATGCACTCTGTTGGTGCCCCATCAGTCGTGATCAGACTAAATAAACTGATCCAACCTGTGACATTTGCTCTCTTTTGAAAGCTCGTCTCTAATTAGTTCACCAGCCTCACTCTTTTTTTGTTCCCCTCACATTTCCATGTTCATTCGTTTCGGTCAGTGGAGTTAATGCACAACACAGCCATTATCTGCCTGTTAATGGCTCCGCATATGAAGTAAAGATAGACTCATGAGATGTAATGAACTTCTGACCCCCCTCCCCCACTCACACACACCTCTTGGGATGCCGGCTGGCCGGCCCACTACGAGCAGCATGGGACTTTTTTTTTTATCTCATTGGTGTTGCTGGACTCGTCGCTGGCCCACGGGTCGAGCGGCCCACCGGGAAAACTCCCACTACTCCAGATGGCCAGTTTGCCACCGAGCCTGACTAATTACAGTATCTACTGCGTGCAGATAGGTACCTAAAAAAAAAAAAAAAAAAAGGACATTGATCTGGCATAGTGATTTGATAGATCAGCATGAGATGAGCAATGGTGACTTTTTAATCAAATGCCAGTCCATGTAATAATTTAAATCACATACTTTCTCACTTACCTCTATAGCGGTATCTACCATAGGCATGAGGATAGTTTTGTGTGCCCGGGGTTTGGAGCGAGCTGCGTGTAAGATTGCTGTGAGATATCTCAAAACCTGAACAAATGCAACCAAAAGACATGGCGAGTGAGATAGTAGAGAAAATTAACTTGTCATTTGGGTGAATTTTTACTCTTTTAAAAAGAAAATTAAGTAAAAAAGTATAGTTAAGAATTTAAAGTAGTCTAAATGACTACAAATAGTAACACAACTACAAAATAGTAAAAATGCATGACTGATTTTGGGTGTTTTTCATTCACATTTCCCTTCTGAAACAAGCATCTGAATGAGTTTGCTTCACCAGCTCTGTGTGCCGGTTATCAGGACCGCTCCAGCAACAGCCCCGTCTTTCGCTCAAATGAGCACTCATTAAGATGGCCATCAAAGCGAAAGACAACAAACCAAAAAAAAAGGCACGGCGCACACGCCATCTCTGGAGGTGTTGAATGTGATCAGCATTGTGTGGCAGAGAGGGGTGTTTTCGCCGCCGCGTTGTGCGTTGTTAGCCACGCAGCGCTAACAAGAAGTGTGGCTTCAGAGGCTACAATGAAAGGCTGGTGGGGTTTTTTTCTTTTTTTAAGCGAAGGGATGAGGCGGAGGTCATTGCCAAGAGTGGCCTCTGTAGAGCTGCTCCGAGCGGGGGGGGGGGGGGGGGGGGGGGTTAAACAAGACGAGGAAAAAAGGGGGCCTGGAAGGGGATGAGAGGAGCAGTCAAACTGTCAACAGCGCTCGTAAAATAGCGAATGCAGAGGCACCATTCACTTGCTGACAGCTTCGCTGCAGCCTTTCTTCCCCTGGGGGGGCTTTGGCGTCGACGCTGAACGTGCCTGATGTTCTCGCTTTGCATGGGGTTTTCAACTACGGGGGCTACGAGCTCCTCACTTGCCACGTCACGCTCCGGAATCAAAGCGAGGGGCCTCCTCCTCGTGTCCCTGCAGTCACAAAGGTCAGCAACGGAGTGGCGACATCGCCCCGCGTGCCGTAAAAGTCTTTGATACGTGAGGGTGGAACAAAGATATTAAAAGATAAAGTCAAAGTCGATGGGATGATAATTGAGCTGGTAAATTAGCTCAGAACTTTTATTGTTATCATCATTAGCAAGGTGATTATCCTTCCATTGATA
>NW_022280055.1:5187560-5233235 GCF_004355925.1 Anarrhichthys ocellatus | reverse complement strand
ATATATATACACAAATATATACATATATATACATATATATATATGTATATATATATGTATATGTATGTGTGTGTGTGTATATGTGTGTGTACACACACACACACACACACACACACTCTCAACAAATGACCCCAAAAAATGAGAGATTTGCAGAGAAGAGAGGTAGTATATATAATAATCTTTTCAGTGTTTTTTTTAAGGCCTACATAATCATATCTTCTTGTTGAGCTTCCAGGCCGGCCCGGTTCTAGACTGCAGTGAGGGATGTGTTAATTGGTCACCAACTGGGGCTGATTTATGTTCATATCTAAAGCTATCTCCCAACGAGTCCAGGCAGGCTGTGTGTGCAGTAATCAAATGGCTTTCCAAATCATATGGAGTTAGCCAGCTAGTGAAATATTTTGATCGTAACAGCCAGAATTTGGCCTCTGTTGTGGTGAATTAGCCAACACAATCTGTAAAAAGCTATTAATACTTTTGGTTGGCATCTTTTCTCACCTTTCTTCTCTATTAATATAATACAATAAGACTGCCATACATACAGTCAGCCTTTTGCAACATGATATTCATATATTTCTGGAAAGAAAACAACACACCAAAACAATGAGAAACATGGTGAACTAAACACTTTTCTATTTCTAAACGCGGCAGCACAGCGCGGCCACTCGACGCTCTCCACTGGTCCAAACACGTGATATCCCCCTGCAGTAATGAGAGGCTGTCACACGGCGAACTTAGATCTTGACAGCGCTCCACAGAATTCATCATTCTCCTCGCACCCTCCTCCAATGCCTCTCCCTCCCACCCAACATGCACTGCAACATCAACGCCTCTTCCCGTTGCACAAGCGAGCGCTTACGAACAAAAGGCACATGTCTTCATTTTTAATTTTGGAAGTTGAGGCAGAAGTTTCCAAAGTGCCCCCGTTGCCGGATCTATTTCCCCTCCCAACAGCTTTAATGTCATTCAATCTTCGGGGATTTATTGGCACTCCTCGCCTTTTTGTTCTAAGACACGTCCCTTCAATACATGTAGAAGGACTCCAGAAAGAGAATAGCTCCTTTTGAGCCTCAGCCAGTGTTGGATGAGATGATTGATGGATGCAGGTCTGTGCTGGGAATACCAATGGCAGGTTTTGATTCCCGCTCCCTTGTGGGAAATAGGGGGACTTTAGCTTTCATGTCAGAGGACTTACAGAGGAAGCTACACAGCAGAGCGAGAGAGAGAGACAGACAGTGCAGTGGAGCTCAGAGATGGACACAGAGGAAGTACAAGAAGCAGTTGTTTGCATGCATATCCCTACAAATCTTGTTTTTTTTTGACATCTTTCAAAGCATACCATACACTGCTGTGGATTGCTGATGTGTTTCACCCATTTTATCAGCAGCCTTTATTTTTAAGGGTAATTTAATAGCAACGTTCGGGACATGTCCCATTATCCTGTGACGACTGAATTGTGGTTAAAAGAAAATTAAATATAATCACTAAATACAAATAAAGCCCTACCCGCTTTTCTCGTGAATGTTCTCGTATTTTCTTATTCGTCATAAACTGTCTAATAAAGTCTATTTGCCTATTTCAGTTTCACTGAAGACAGTTGGACGTGTCGCAGTAGGAAAAGCACAGGTAGTACAATTAAATCATGGCTGAATTTCATTTAGCGGCTTCGGTTTCAGTGTCCTGGCATTGTGGACGCTGACTGACTGGTCATGTAACACCGGTGCTTTTTCGTACTGTGATGAAGTCCAAATGCCGTGAAAAACGGCCTACTTTCATCCGACGTTGGTGTTATTTTGTCTGCTTGACTGATATTGTATTGTTTGTCCGCAGCATTGTGTTCTACCTCGAAAAAAAGCAAGCGATGACTCACGGTGTGAAGACACAAATAATAGCCAGCATGAACAAATAGAGGCTGGTTGCTGAAATCATGAAATACCATGGTTACAGGGGTAATTACCTGTAGGACATTTCAAGAGCAATAATTACATCAGAACAACAACAGAGTCATCTCATGTCACCAATCCGCTGCTCGAACTTTTTCTTTTAGTCATTTCAGTTGCTTCCACTCAAATCAAGTCAATTTATTAAAAAGAGTGGGTTTTATATTAACAGATATATGATGTGCTTTACAGAGACACTTAGAACACACTAAGATAATTAAAAGACTGTCATGGTCTTGCCATGCCTCTCTGTTCAGTCCCGTTTGTCCTCTCTCTCTCTCCGTCTGTGTGGGGGGGCGTGGCACTCTGTCTCCCTCCTGCTGCCAATCCACCTGCACACCTGTGACCCATCCTCTCATCAAGCTTTTGTCCTCCTGTGAAGGACAGATCGGCCCTGACCGACCCCAAATATTCACCGGAGCTCACCAGCATGCATGCAGCTCCAAACATCTCTGAAAGGTTTTAAATCAGTGCAACATATGAAAAGCAACCGCGTTTAAAAGGCTCTAAAAATCACCAAACATAAAGCCACGCAAGTCAGAAACTTACGTGTTAACAAGTGCAAATAAAAAAATATGAAATTTAAGTTATTTGTTTTTATTTATTTTTTAAAGAATTAAATGTATATTTAAAAAAAAATGTATATATTGATCTCTAATACTACCTTTTGGTATTTCTGTTCAATGCTTTGCCAATATGTCACAATAATATTTAAAATATTTTCATTTGGGGGCTATTTTCCAAATATACATTGTTATGTGATTGATTGCAATCAAGTCAGCATACCTATTTATATTTCTGCCACCCGTTAAGGTCTCCATGCTACTCTCTTGCAACGTCGTCAGTATTTCTCCATATCAGCCACTGTATATAGCCATTGCTATTCGATGTACATAATAATGAAATCATCAATACGGTAAATGAATTGAGTTTACATGAACAGTTGAGCAGTGGAATTTAGGAGTAAACATGTAGGTTTACCTCTGACTCTAATTTAGGAGTAAACATGTAGGTTTACCTCTGACTCTATCTTTAGTATGACGAGAAGATGTCATTTGTATTATGAATTACTTCTGTACAAAGATGTATTACACTGGTGTCCATATAGCAGTTAGCTAGTCTTTTTTTTGGACAGAACTCACAAATTGTTGTATTTTGTTTTTTTATCTCTTGGGATGACCTGCAATATCCTCCCACATTTGTTGTTTTCGGTTTATTTACGTTTGGTACGTTCCTCCAGAAGTATAATCTTTTTCTCCTCTGACCAATTTGGTTTTCTTGTCTGCCCATCATCTGCCATTGTTTTCTTTTTTTGTTCAGTCTTTAGGGCCAAACAAGCGGTCTCCATGGAAACTGCAGTATTTTTTTTTACTGCTATAAAATCTCAATCTTCACTTTTACTAAACTAAGGAAACCATTTAAGGGATTCTGTGCAAACACCCTTAAGGAAGCCCCTCAGCTAAGAAGAAACGAAACCTTCAGCCGTCACACATGAGTAGAAACTGTAGGCCGCCTGTTTCTAATACAACCCTGCTTCTCTCTGTACTTGAGGGTACTTGAGGGACATACAAGGTCATTTACGATAACTTGTCTCCCCCCCCCCCCAAAAAAAAAAACAACAGAGTATTGCACACATGCCTCGCAAGTGCTTTGTCCTTGTCAGCTATGGATCCACCTGCCGGCAGCATTGTGGGCTCTTGAACAAATATTGAGGGGCAGACGGGCGCCGGTTCAATGGCTTGATAATTGACTCAAAGACGCGCAAAGGTGACGGCAAGGTGCACGCAGACATGTGCTCCCCCTCCCCCCCACCCACTGCTGTAAAAGTCATCGCCGAGACGGAGCCCCGTCTTATTTCCGTCGTGGCCACACACACACCTCCCACACACACACTCCCCCACCAGCTTTTGTAATCATCCCTCCTTTTCACCTGCCGCGTCGACGCTCGAGCAGGAGGAGGGAGAGAGAATGCGATGGCGCCGCTTCCCCACTCTGCCCAGCGTGGCCAGCGGGGGAGACTTGTGGGGCCAGTCGATACTGTGTGTAAAGGCTCCATTTAGCACTGACGCGCCCGCGAGACAGGGCCCTCCGGAGTAAGTGGAGGGGGGAGGGAGGAGGGGGTTACTTCTTGAGATGCTTTGCCTCTGACAGAGATGGATGGTCTGAGGCTCCACAGCCAGCAAGGACAAAGGGACACCCAGCCTAGTTGGCCTCCGTCCGTCCGCCCGCCCGCCTAGAACCAGCGCTCTCACTCCCGGGATCCTGAGCCGAGGTGAAAATGAAATTACTGCAGAGATGGAGAATTGTTGGTGGTGGTGGAGGAGGGGCGCGAAAGAGCCCCGGTATTTTGCTGATGAAGTCGCGTCTGGTGTTCTGACACCGCGTGTTTGGTCGCTGCATCGGAGCAGCTGAATAATTCATCGCGGGGAGAGAGCAAAGTGGCTTACACGCATCTCTCCCGGTGGCTGATGGGAGAGGAACCGCTGAGCTATACACTGCTCGCTTTCTTTGGTCTTCAACCTGGCCGTGATCAGGACGTTGACAGTCATGCACCCATTTTCACGTGACGCTGCTTCTTCATTTATTTTCTTTTAAGTTTCATTCTTGGGAAGAGAACGCAACTGAATCATCTCGCAATATCTTCCAAAGTTCAGGTGATACCCATTCATTCGTTTGATGAAACCATGAATTTACCCACAATCCCCTCACACAATTTGTCCCTTTTTGAAGCAACCTACTTCAGCGGAATCTAATTTACTCCCACACAAAGTGGCACAGCGCTGAACTTTTTTCTTTACCCAGATTCATAAGAGTTCGCAGGTTGGCTGTGTCCAATAGTCTCCATCACCTCCCACTTAAAGTCGCGGCACATTTCAAAGTCCCTGTAAAAAAAAAAAAAGAAACACCACCCAAACTAGGAATCTTACTGAAAGGACGCAAACAACAGTTTGCCACATTTTATTTTTTAATCACCGCATCCTGCCAGTGTTAGATGGGATAAATGTCACCAGACTTCTGCAAAAGAAATCTCAAAAGACAGACTGCCAAGACACTCCTCCTCTCCTCCTCCAGCGTGAGCAACTGCAGTCTTTATTGTATGCACGTTAACAATGAGTTTCTATCATTGTGTGTGTGTGTGTGTGTGTGTGTGCCGCTTGGTGTTAACAGTCTTTGAGGCTTTCTTTTTTTTTTTTCAGCCAGAACACATACAGTAAGTGTGCTCCGGTTTGAAATATCCACTTTGATACTGCACCGCAATAAAGACGCTCTAATATGCGATGAATTATGAATAGAGCTTTGGTTTTGTTTCATCGTTATTTAAATTCCGACTCCTAATGAGTGCATTTTAATTGCTTTGTACTCGTCTGGTCTCAAACGGCGACGCGGCCCATTTTCCTAAATGACTGTAGTCTTCATTCGTGCAATGTTTCTTTAGAGCGACGCTGTATGCACATGACTGTGAAATATAGTCGTATTTCAGATCACAGAAGGCGGTGACTACACAAAGAAGGATTGTTTAAGAGAAAAAGGGCTGGCTGGCGAACTGTGTTCACATGAATAGGTTGTCATGCCTTCATTTTAGTTCTTCTCAGCTAGACACCCAAGACTATATTGTTGCTGTAGGGCAGATACACTGTTGGTCCAAAACTGTTACTTTTCAGGAAATAAAAGCAATTAAAAAACTGCATCTTCAAAGTTAGTATTGTGTCTTTGTATTAGGTCAGAGGCTTGCATGTGTCGTTATATAATTAATATTTTACCAAAATGAAGCTCAAATTACAACCAGCAAATGATTAAAATGGCCATTCAGCCGCTGAAATCACATCTTTAGCCAGCTACGCTAGTCCCCTCAGCAAACACTTTCACCTACAACCGCAAAACAAAAACGGGTACGCTTTGAGGTTTTTCCAACAGTTTTTGAGGGTCCGGAGCAGTTGCGTGATTTGGTCACAAGCTCTTTTTAACACTTTCCATTGAAAGACATTTTTGTAAAATAAGCAGATAGATGTAAATGGTGACCAATAGCATTCATTTATGAATTTTAAAATAATGACAAAAATGGAGACACAATGTGTCCCTCCGACAGCGCACAAATGTATATTGCCTAATTGCTGCATTTTGTCTTTTTCAAGGTCAAGCAAGGTGCTGCCAAAGCCATGTTTAAAGGCCAAAAAAATGGATCAGAAACACTGTGCGGCCACATTGTCCCTACCACAACCTCCCATGTTCTATCTCCCTTTGAACATTGTCTTATATTCATGAAACCTGTTTAACTGACAGCGCCGGCCCTGGATTCAATGGACGTAATGTGCACCTGAGACCTGGTCTTATTAAAAAAACAATGGTAACCATCCGGAGACAAAAAGAAACGAGCTGGTGTCCACCTGCCTCCTGACTCATCGTTTGAGAACTGCCTTAATGAGCCACTTGCCTCTAGGAAATATTAACACGGGTCTCCACGGGGGCGTTCCGTTGTCCCCCGGTCTCCCTCATGCAGCCTTGATTCGGTAAAAGATTGCTGGTTAAAGTCAGAAGCCAGATGTAGTGAAGCAATTTCAACGACCGCTCCTGATTTAGCACTCTCACCTTTTGAGGAAGTGTAATTCAAGCAAGCGTACGCATCTGCCATCTCAATTAAGCCCAAAATAGAGCTCGCATTTTTCCAAATGAGCGCTGCCACATAATAAATCTCCCCCCTCCCCCCCTAATGGCTTTGAAGAAGAAAGCGAGGGCCCAGACCGGAAAGCAGAGCAGGGATCGTGGTCGTTCTATATCACCCTCCCGTAATTTTTGGGAGCGAGCGCGCCCATAAAAGTCGTGAATAATGTGAGATGTGATTTTCCTCGCTATTAGAAGTCGCACAGTCTGTTAAAGCCAATGGCTTGTGGAGGAGTAAATGTACTGTACTCCGCCATGTGTCATCCATCTCCTCCAGGCTTCGCAAGTTTGTATGCCAGCTGTCCACAAATCTTCCCGTATCAGCACTTGCGTCATTTGTCATTTCTCCCCCAAGTAAAAAAAAGGAAGTCTGAATGGCAGCCAGCAGCAGCGCGGCATGAAGCTTCGGCACTCACCACAGGTCACCCACCGGAGGCATCTCATCTCCCGGTCCCAGCCCTTGGCGGGTCATTTCGTAGCGAGGTCAGGCGCTGTAACCTCGCGGTGGACGGCTGGGAGTTTTTTTTTATTTTAAATCCTCCAAGGAGGATGAAGACTCTTCCCCACCACACCTCCGAATTGCAGTGGATACAGAGGGGGTTTGCCGCGCACTCTCCTCTCCCCGAGTCGAAGTGCACATCTCCTGCGGGGTCACATGAGTGATCAGAGACACGGCGGGGCGGCACCGGAGCCACCGGTGTCTCCCGACTGCAGGCTGGTTGATGGAAAGCAGGGCCAACAGGTGGGCACCAGGCAAAGTGGCGATAAAAAAAAAAAGGAGCTTTCGTCTGAAAATACAAGATGGAGGCACGCATTAGGGGCTTGAGGGAAAACAGAGAAAGGAAAAGAAAGAGCCAGCAGCGAATTTTGAAGGTTGACATGCTTCCTTTAGGAGAAAGCACTCAAGATGACAAGTGTGCGTCTTAGTAAATGGTACAGTACGCAGCTGGGCGAGAGGCGAGAATAAGCTTCCCCAAATAGAGCCAACTCCTCTCCAGAGTGTCCACGCCCAGGCGGAAATAAAAGCCAGGTGTCACAATGTTGAGACATTCCAGGGTAAATTAGATAAGTAGGATAACAAATTTTAAATCACCGCACGTCTGTGTGTGTGTATCAGATTAACGGAAGACGCCGTCAAAGTGTACGTGCGGATCGTTCGGCAGCAGTGCAAAGGGGAAATGATTTGTTCTAATTGATCGTATGGAAGTGATTAGACTTTGCTTCCCTAATGTGACGCACGCACTGAAATATTGAGAGAAGTTAAGACATGCTTCACGACAATTATTTTCTTCATTTCAGCCTTTTCGTTTGAACTGGTGAAGCTGTATTTGCTCTAAAATCAGTTACATTTGACTTTTCCTTCATTGGACATTCATGTAAATATTGAAACAGACATTTTCTTACGATAACTCACGACGCTGAGGTGAACAGGGTTAAAAACGTAACGGACATAGGTCACCATGAACTGTCCCCAGTTGATTACTTGCATAAGACAATTATTTTTGGAATCAAAAGTTTTCTTAAAATGTGTTTAAATATGCAAATGACCTATTGTCCTTTTTTAATATTTTGAAGAGAAAAATCTGCAGACGCAAATAGACAAAGTAGTGAAATAAACATCTAAATGTGTATTTCCTTCCACTAGTCTGAAAGAAGATATGTAAAAATAGCCCAAAATCTCATAATGGATTAGTGCATTAAAAACAATATTATATGTTTTTAAGAAGGAAGCATCTCTACCTTCAAAATGTTCTCTCGTCTACACCCTGAGGTCATGTCCTCGTGTCTCCTCTCTGGAGTTTGGGAGGGGATGTAGCAACCTCGGGGGAGTTACACTCTAGTATTAAAAAAAGTAAAATAAATAGCACTTGGTGGATATTGTATAAGCTGACGTCAGTATTTTTAAACTGAACTGGATTTGTTTAACATCCACAAAGCAGAACTCAATGTTCCAAAACAGTAGCCCACAAACCAACGGGTGACATCACGATGACTACGTCCACTTCTTCGCTCTCTGTTTCAGTCATAACACTGAACTTTTACAACATTTGAGATTATATAGGAGAGGTTGCTGATGTATCATCAACTGTATTTATTTACTTATTTTATCGGAACATTTACAATACAGCGGTCTAACAAGATATTCCGAATACAAGATGGAATGTAGGTCATGCTATTTGTGCATGACATATAGTGGATATTATGCAGCCAGTATAAATTGACATGACAAATGGTAAGAAATGCTGAACACATGTTCAGATTTGGGTCAACAATGATTTCTTCTGTCTGCTCACCCATCTGTCTGGCGTGAAGTGCATGTGTTAAGATGGAGGGAAACAACGCAAGTCCTTCTTTCTGTTAAACTTGTTGTATCGCGTCATTCCTGCGCTCAGCGTCGCAAACGAAGGGCTGCCTCCAGTTGTTCGGAGTGGGGAAAGGTCAGTTTTCCGTGTGATGAATGGCCTACATCGGAGTAATCAATGAATGTAAATCAAACGAGTAAAACTCCTGCAGTGTGTCAGTTTGTTCACCGGCATCGGTGGTGTAGATATACGCTGCTGAGCTGGACCTGGACACGCTGCCACTCCTAATACATCCGTTTTTATTTAGAGCAGAGCTTAACACTGCTGGTGGGGGGGGGGGGGGTTGGTTGGAGAGCAGCTACGAGACTGCTCAGAGTGAAACGCTGAAAATGAAAAAGGGCCAGTGTGCTGGACTCGGCGTGCAAAAAAAGCAAAGCACGGGCCTCACTTTTGTTGGGCCACAATTGCAAAAAAAAATGCAACAACAAATATTTTCACAACGGTTCAGAAGGATAAATACTTGCATCCCAGGACAGATTGCACAATTTTGTTCCAAATCATTATCTCGCTGGAAGTCATGAAAATCTTTCAAATCTGCAAATTGGTTTGCTCCTGTGCCAGCTGGAGCGACACGACCTCAGCTGACGGATGCAATAATGAAGATCTCTGCTGCTTTAAACTGGACATCAATCCTGCTCTACAAAAACTGCTCAAATGGTTCTGTGTAGATCAGTAGCATTTACTTTATGGAAGGCATTCTTTTAGCAGGGCCAGCCCACACACCTTTCCGAGGGCCCTGAACACAGGGGCACTCAAATCACAAACTAAGAATATCACTATTAATGTGCAGTGTTCCTATTATAACGTAATTAGCATAAATAAAAAAACAACCAGATTTTGCGGGCTTTCTTACTTAACAAACATAAAGTCAACTTTTACTTTTGGTTACACACGAACTGAGGTCTCCTGGGTGAAAGTCCTGTGTTTGTTTGACCCACCCGTCTTACTTCTACTCGTTATTACTCCACATAACTTTTCAATAACGGTCGCTACGTACACTACATCACTTGCTCTGCGCGTCGCCAGTTGCACTACGTCACTTGCATAATATCTGCAACGTATCTGCGGTTTGCAGAAATGTACGGCGGCAACGTTTTTTCCTGGCGACTGGGCTTGGTATCAAGTTGCATTATGGGAAGTGTAGGATCTAGTGTTTCTGAAGATTGAGCCGGCAATGCTACTTCTTTGGTCTTGACCACCATATTTTGTAGTCTTTTGCAAGTCATCCCTCCCTTTTTTAAATCTCTCCAAACTGTGCCATTTGAGAGGCCTTCAGTTATGTAATGAGCACCAACGAGCGTTCTGTGTTCCTTTCTGCCGAACCTGTTGGAAGAGGTTGCTGTTGGCTGAACACAGTGCCGGCACCACTCAGGGATGAAAAATGTACTCCTCTGCACTTTTTTCAGTGAAATAATGAATCTAATTTAATACGGTCAATATTCCCCTAAAAGGAGGACTCAGCATCAATCAAAGACAAGGCAGTAGAAGACACTGTTCTCTGATGTAACAATGGAGATATTCGATCATAACGTGTCAGCTTAAATGCATCAATAAAGAAACAATTTTCACTTCAATAGATTTTGTAAAACTGATGTTGCTATGGAAGTATAAAGATGGCAGTGACTTGTGATGTGCTCGGTTGATTTATATGTATATAAATCATAGGCCATATATAAGAAGTGGACGTAGTCATCATGATTTCACCCATTGGTTTGTGCCGTGTTTTTTGCAACCAAGAACTGGAAGTTACCATATTTGGAATGCAGAGGAGTGTCGTAGAGACGCCGTACAGCTCTGGCAGCAGCAGAGACCGATCAATCACAGTAAGCCCGCCTTCAAGCATAATCTGCTTTATGGTCTGTTTTATGATTTATGGACCATCATTTATAAAGTGAAGATCATGCTGTATTGAAGAAGAATTGAAACTAGAGATTGAGACCATAAACTCATGTTTACAATGTTTACTGAAGTAATATATCAAGTGAGAAGTAGAGTCATTTTCTCATAGACTTCCATACAATCAGACTTCTCTTTGCAACCAGAGTCTCCCCCTGCTGGCCATTACAGAGAATTTCGAGTTTTAAGACGCGTCCTCATTGGCTGGTGGTTCTTAGCATCCACATAGTTTTTTTCCCCCTATTACCATGAATCAAGTTTTTAGTTTTTTTTTAAAGACTGCCAAAAGCCAATCACAAGCAGACTCTTCGACATGTTATCTGCAGGCAAGAAATGGATCAGACGATCTGTGCTGTCGGAAGTGGCTGCGGTGGCTGATGGATGGAGAGTCAGGTCTGTATGACACCAGCCCTGCTGGGGACCCTGAGTTCAGGGCATCTGCCGTGGCAATAAAAAAAAAAACTGGCATGCAGCATTTCCCCCCCTCTGGCTCTCTGGAGGAGAGCACCAGGGCCAGACACTGGCTCATGATGAATGCGAGCTATGACTGAGAGGGGAAGTCAAACTTCATCCGCCCCAAGCTGCGCTCCTCTTCCACCATCACAACAATACACCCACCTCCTCCCGCTGCAGTCCAACAGGGACTACAGGCGAAGAGGGCTCTGTAGCTCAATGCCAGTGTCCAAATGTGTGGACGGCCAACGGAAATACCAAAGAGCTCTCCCCTCCATTCAGCCTCTCTTCTGCAAACAAATCTCCTTTAACCTTCTGAGCCCCCAGGGTGTTCAAATCCTTTACAGTCGCTGCATGTCTGAGCTAGGATTGACATTTCTTGTCCTTTTTTCAGGATACTTTAGGTTACTCAGATTTGTCAGTGTAAATGTTCTCTGACAATTTTTATTCAAATGTAATTTTGTGTAAAATGGAGAAGAAAAAAAAACATTGTTGATTCCATTCTGTGATTTATTTTTCTTTGTTTTGTTTTTTTCGGTCTCATTTTTGTTCTGGATGAATATGGTTGCGCTTTGGAGCAACAGCTTCCAATGATGCAATGGATGCAAACTGAATGCACATTGTTGCCATGGAGTCAGTATGATTCTGCTCTGTAAGTCATGCCGCATTAGCTACTAGCAGTTCCTGTTTGCACTATAACCATGGATACACAAACAGCAATCCTCTAGATTACTTTTGATCAGCTCACATCTGATTTCATTCTTTATTATTAGTCATCAGAGATCACATATACAGGGTACAGCAGGTACTTAGACGGACTGAAACAACGGAATAGAGTCGCTCGAGCTGACTTTCACAGAAAGAAAAGTGTAAAAAAAAAAAACACTTATGGAAAATTTTGCCAGCTACTCCCATCTCCATTTTCAGGTGAGAGGTAGAGCAAGGCACGATGCCTTAAACAAAATTCGTGAGGAACAGGTCAGCTGATTTGTTCCCCTCCGCTTCAGAAGCCGATGCTATAGATGCACCACGTTTTCCCCGAGCAACAGCTGTGTGTGGGAGTCTAAGCATTGTTCGGATAGTGCGAAAACTCCAGGCTGTACAATGCCGTCTCCTTAGCAACAATGCAAAGCACACAAATAAAATCTATTGAAATTTCTTCCAATGTAAGACGGATGGGGCGGGGGGGGGGGGTTGGTTTCGGAGTCAGTGGTGTCCAAAGTGCACGGAACATGAAATCAATATTCCACTTGGCAGAGAACTTTAGACGCTGTGTTTTGCCCGTTGGCTCATCGGTCAGGGGGTCAACTCTTTGAGCATCCATCACCGGCTTTTCTGCCTCCAGCCCGGGAGCCAAGCCGTGCCCAAGACAAGCTCAAGCCGAGAGGGTTGGCCCAGGGAGACGCATGGAAGAGGTGTGTGCGGGGGGAGGTAAATGAGCTCACTGAAGATACAGATTAAATAGTCGCTCTTTTTCTTCCGCTCGACCGGGTGGGTGGAGGAGCCGTTCGCGGCTGCGCTGTTCAAAGGCTTGATCTAGATTGCAGTTGAAAAGGCGCGCTTGATTTCTCTATCCTCCCTCCTCAGGCCTCCTCCCTGAGCTCTAATTGCCCGCTCCCTCAACATACAGCTTTTGTTGTGCGGCGATTAAAAAAACAAACTCTCCATACAAATTGCTTGTCGGTAGCGGTAACACAGACGCACTCCGAACCCATCCCATTAATTGCCTCGTCCTTTAATGGACATAATTGTTGTCTCTGCGCAACAAACCCTTGGACATACATTAGATAATGAATTGTGTTATGTCATTAATGGAAGGGAGGATGTGGACAGTGTAATTCCATTAACACTGCACTAAACAGTGTTTAATAATTTGCCAAAATCGCTTTCATCATGTATAGCTAATTGTATCTTTCTCTCATAAACACAGCAACAATCAGAGAGGCAACAGAGGCGTACGCGGCACCATCCTCTTAACTGCCACGAATGCAAATGCATGCTAATTATGATGTGTGTCTTGCCACGCTTCCTATTTTCCCCGAGCACGCGCGGTATATTCTTCAAAATTGGTGTGGCACTGTGCTGCAATGTCAGAAGTGAGTGGGCTGAGAGTTAATCATTTGGAGATTGTGTGCAGATTGCTCTGGGGCTAATTTCTTCCTTTGCAGTTGGTGATTAATGCCCGGTCCGTGAGGTCATTGGAGATAAGGCCTCGGCCGCTCCGTTAGCTCCCAGTGAAGAGAGAATGCAGAGAGCAGCCTTTATCAAGGGCGCGGGATACTGTGTGTGTGTGTGGGGGGGGGGGAACTCCCTATGCATACGGCCATAAGGAGATATTATCGCCCATCAAGCAGCACAATCAATTACCTCATCCCTGCAGGACTCCTCATGGTTGGAGAAGACAGAGGGCATGATATGGCATAGGAAATCTTTAAGAATGTTCTCATGCTGGTGACCTGCTTTTTTCCTGAGGGGTGGTTTTTGTACAGAGCCAGTAAAACAAGGCTGAAATATTCCCTTTACCCCAAGTAAAGGCCTCGATATGCTTCAAACGAAGTGCATATCCCTTCATCTAACAGAGTCTAAAACACAGGTTTATTTTGGGATTTGACACAAAACTTTCATGGCTAAGGGGCAATCATGGACAACGACCCAGACGATTGGTAGGAAACAAGAGATGGTCCATTTTTTATTAAAATCACACAGGCACCAAAATAAACTTAAAGTGAGGGAAAGATAGTGCTGCTTTGTTGCACAAACCGGATAAAACACATATTTGCTCTCCCTAAGCAAAGGTCCCGGCTTGCTCAATAGATCATCTTGCTTTGTAAGGAACAATAGCGGGCAACAGCGTCAATATCAACGGCACATACTTTGTTTGAAATTTACCGCGGCTTTATTTTCGTCAAAAATGTATTGCTTAAGTTAGAGGAAGATCACGGAAATACAGATACAGAAACATTTGTTTCTCAAAGGCCTCAGTATGCCTAAAAATGCAGTTCATGTTGGATCTTCTAACAGTGTCCAATAGCCCCTTTTCGTTTGGGTTTTAGGCAAAGAAACCACATGTTAAGTAAAATATCACGGTCATGGGTAAAATAAAACAATGTTGACTATTTGGCAACAAGAGTTGTTATAATGTTAATACCATTTTGTACCCTGATCTGCTAAGGATTGGGTGACGTTAGACACAACTTGGGAGCTATCCTGGTCATGGTTAGAAGATACAGCTGTGTACAAACATGAGATTCAGAACTTTGTCCAGTGGTGCGACAAACACTTCCTCATCCTCAACGTCAGGAAAACAGAGTTTATTTCAGAACCCACTCATATCCTCCACCCTGAATATCAGCTTCTCCCCTCGGGCAGACGCTTCAGAGTCCCCCAGTGCAGTTCAACCGCTTTAAGAACTCCTTTGTCCCCTTGTCCATCAAAGCCCGAAATGGGAAGCTAGCCAGAGCTTAACCCCTGTAACACCTATTTTTTTATCTTATATACACTACTGGTGCGTTGTACAACGGGCAGTGTGAAATGTATTTGTTGGCTGGTGGCAGTCTTTTGCATGTACTGTAGGTACTGTGTGTGCGGGTATGTGGACTGGCGACAGTCTGTGTATGTAATGTATGTATGCAATATGTTATTTGTATTGTTCTAACAGCAGACACTGTATGTATGTTTCCAAGACAAATTTCCTTCGGGACAATAAAGTCTATCTTGTCTTATCTTATGCAAAGAATAACCCTTGTACCAAAAGCATATTTTGCACGCCCAAGGCCTCAGTTCTCCAACAGTGTGTGAAATAACATTTCCTTTGATCGAGAAAAAAAATGTTCTAAGTCGATGTTGACTTAGAATAAGAATGGTTGTGAGTGAAATACCCTCTACCTTGACCTCCACAGATACAGGCCTTGTTTCCTCTTGTTCCACTTGCCAGCTACTTGCTGACATCTGATGGTTAAATGAGGTAAATTAATTCACCAGGGGCTTTCCTCACACAAATGCTGTGCACTAATGCGGGGCCTCTCTATTGAGTCGAGAAGAGACCAATCAATCCCCGTGCTTGGTTCTTGGGTGAGGGATCGCGTGCGTTGGTTCTCTTCCCAGTGCAAAAAAACAAAACACTTTAAGGCTGTTCACTGAGGCTGAGGTCTGCTACAAGCCAGAGCACAGTGTAAGATGAGGCTTCCACTGGTGAAAATAAAGAAGCTAGCTCCTCTGCAAAATTCATACAGGTCTCAGGTACAAGCACCAAAGCTGTCAAAGAAAATGTACTTTCATGAACAGATGATGTAACTTGAGTTACATCCTGTTGAATGAAGTTGCTTCATTACCATGAACACACACACACTTAAGTTTATTTAAACTCAACCCCCACGTAATATTGGTCAAATTATGTTCAACTGCTGTAAAATAACTACGGCAGTCCTTGTGTCGTCTTTTACAATTGGTCAAATATTTGCTAAATGCGGTCATAAAGCCGTCTCAAGCAGCAGATGACAACATGACCCCAAAAGTCAAAATATAAATGTATGGAGGACTTCCTTGTTGCTGGGAAGCATAGGCAAGGCATCTTCACAATCTGTTTATGAATAATAAAATCCTCAGTCGGAACAAATGGGTTTGTGGCTGAGCAACTAATATAGGGAGGGGAAGTAGGGAAGTGATGAGAGACGGACAAACATGTTGTGGTTATTGTTATTTTAATGGTATTTCATTTCAATAAGAAAAAATTTACAATGTCATCATCTTATCCTGTACAGAAAGACCCCTGGACTTTATATTATACAGCCCTTTCTCTTCTATCAATTTCCCTCTGTGCTTTTGGAAAACAAGATCTAATGAAAACACGCTGGGTAAGTAGAATTGTCTACTTTTTTAAAAACATAACAAGAAACCCTGAGTGTTACTCCTCCCCCGCAGCATGTGCATGATTCCCAACATATTTCTCTAAACGTGATGGAGATTCTCGAGCACATCATGCAAATTAGTTTTGATTACTGCTGTAAAAACTGCCATAGGGACAATCCCTCGCGAGTGGATGTGATTGGAATCAAACTGATGTTTTATATTTGTTCCAAACTGGCAGGAATTAAAGTCGCACCATATGAAGCAATTTTAATTACTTATTACAAACACGGGGGCGATGGGACTCCCGCATCCTCTCTGAATGGCAGCGCGGGACGGAGATTACTTCAAGCCCACAGCACATCAAATTAATGACAATTATGAAGGAGCTTGTGGTCAGTGCTCACACATCACGCCGTTGTCTCCAGGCAGTGTGTGTGTGTGTGTGTGCGCAAGAGTGGCGTGTGTTTGCTTATGTGCATGTGGCCGGAATGCTCAGCGAATCCCTTCAAGTGTCTCCTAATTAGACCCAGCACGCCCTTTCCGCGCTCTCACGCGGTGTACTGTTTCGCTCCACACCCAATTATTTTAATCCTCTGATTGCTCGGGAAGCACCCGGCCCGAGAGTCTGCAGAGGTGGATGCTGCTGGGGAGATGAGTGCGTCTAGGAAATGCATGACACACCAGCCACCACTTGTGGCCCTCATCACCGGGCCCCTTTGCCCCCAGGAGGGCTCTGCAGCTCCGACCCCACTGTGGGATCCACTGGGGTTACTCTGCCTGAAATAAGATGTCATGGGATTTTCCATGCTCTTGTCAGCATTCCTGCCCGCCAAGCCCCGACTCCTTACTCGGTCTCCTTGGTGGATTAGGAGAAGGTATAATCTATATATAGATATATATATATATATATAGATGAACACATTTTATTACATCATACATTCATCACGATATGCCTGTACAATATACAATGGATAATTCCCTCTTGGTCAATTATGGTGACCACGCTGTAAGAAGTATAGTAGGGAGAGTCACTTTGAAGTGCTGTGGGTTGGGAATCTGATCGCTGCTTGCAGCTGCATATAGAGACACAAAGAAAGGCGTCTACTACTTTACTACTTCACTGCCACTGAAACGCCGCACAGGCCGCGCTCGGTTAAAGTGTCTGTCCACATTCCTTTGTTATCGGTTCTTCTGCAGTGAACCTCAGCTCCACACAAACCATTGTAAGCTGTCGCACCGCAAAGGATACTGTGTCGTTTTTCCAGCGCTTCAAGTCAAAGTGTGAGAAATCTGATGAAGCTATTTTTTTTTTTTACTCCCACAGAGGCGCCTGTAATTGATGTAATAGCGTTACAGCCTGAGGTTAATAATCCATCTGCAACTGTAGTGTCATTTTCATTCTAGTGTCCCCCAGCACCATTCATCCAGGCTTACTGGGCCGCAGCCATTAAAACATATCTTATGATATCTTAGTACACCATGGCCAGAGTGAATGGTGGGATACTCACACAGCTCTGATGTAGCGTAATTGTCACTTTTTAAGTAAGTTAATACTCAAAAGCATTTGATAATTGGACTGATGGTTGTTCCGTTTAGAATATCAACAAAGGCAACAGAAATTTTAACAGACACTTTAACCTGGAAATAATAACTATGGTGCTTTAGATCGCGTCGGTTCTGGACGTGTAATGGACGGCGTGTTACTTTTATCCATAGTGTCTTTTCAAAATAAACTTCCAACAACGGTTTACATAGCATGTTTACTTGGTTAGGCTTAGGAAAATAATTTGGTTTCGGTGGAAATAAATATGTTTGTCACGTAAATTACGTACTTAAGTTACAAAACAAAAGTAAGGTAAGATAAGTCAACGTTGACACAAAGGACACGAACAGCGGTCCCCTGGGAGAAAGTCCAAAACTTTCTCTCGACAGTTTCACTGTTTTCGTATTAGAACTTTAACCAACTTCTGGTTCCAAATAACCAAGATGGCGTCGTCCAAAAAAACAGATGACGATGGCCAAAATGCCAAATTCGAGGATTCAAAACGGCAGTCGACAAACCACCGGGTGACGTCACGGTGACTACGTAGACTTCTTATATACAGTTTTTGCTCCATCCAATACAATACAAGAGGTAAGTTACTCACATTGTTGAAATATGACAATTAAAAAATGCAACAGCAACCCTTTCCAGAAACAGTGTTGAACAGTTTGATGGGATTAATTGGGATAAATAACTAGTCACTGGGACTATTTTTTTTAAATAGAAAGTAGTTTCAGTGTAAACTGGTCAAAATAACACAAAATCTATCTGCATGGCTAGTTACCACTTGTGGTAATAAAATATGTTTATTCAGCAAAGTGCTAAAGGTGAATGTGTACAGTTAATAGTGATAGAGGAACACTGTATTAAATGACACGGATGCCAAAGTGTCCATTTATACTCATAATGACATTTTTCTTTCACCCTGCTGTGCTACTGACTGCATGTTATATTCTCTTGGTAAAACATATCTGTGTCTATCTGACATTATTAATATAATCCTCAGCGCCTCAAGGAACACAGACAGGGGCCTTAATGGTAGCTGTAAGTAATGTCAATAAGAAAGCTGTGAAAGATTGATCACCATGAGGAGAAAAGGTGGGATGAATGAAAGAGTCTGAACCCAGACAGGGTGAATAATTAGATGTGAGGATTAAGGATTTGAGAGGGTGACATGGGGCCACATGTTCTCTGTCTGCACACATGGGGAATGAAGGCTTTTCCTCAAATATTATTACCCTGCTCTGCTGCTTAAGTCGTCAGCAACAAATACAATGAAAATGATGTGACCGTAAACAGCATCCTGGCAGCAGCAAGGAGCGTTACCGCAGCGGTCTGTCTCTGGGAGCGATGGTCGCATTAATCTTAAAGTTTCCGTGTGAATTCATGTGAGATTCCATTTTGCCACGGGAGATTGACTAAAGCAACAAAAAAAAAGCTCATCTGAATCACCTGGCCTCCTTTGTCTTACCTCAAGTCAGATGAATGGAAAAAACATTAGCGCGGCGTGCTGATAAGATCTGAATTGCTTGGCCCCATCTGATAACATGCTACTGTGATTATCGGCGACATCTTGACTGAAAACTAAGGGGTGACCTTGAACATCATGTGTCCTCTGGAAGCATTCCGAGAGAACCCAAACTAACGGACAGCATATGTTGTTTGACGTGGGCAAATCGACCCATTTGAGCATTGTTTGTTCTGGCACCTCGATTGGCAAGGCGATGTCATTTGTCAGTGCTTTTCCAAATGCAGTTTTCAATACCGAGTAGTTTGCCAAATGTTGGTCATTAAGGCCTTTACAGACCAGGAGTGAAATGAATAAAAGACATGAAAAAGATAAATTTGCGAAATTTCCGCATCAAAACCTTTCACACCGGCAGACTCGAAGCAGCGTCTGGCAGTCTGAATGAGCTAAATTGTTGCATAGCCTAAGCTACTGTAAGCTATTTTATCCCGTTTCCTTTTAGTGTAATACTAATTTAACTTCCTCTGGTAAAAAAGATTTGCAGTGTATGTCTAGGGCATTGCAACTTAGACTGTAATGTGAACAATGTCTCTGTGATGTCACCCATAGGTTTTTGAAGAGCCTTTGTGAGGCTCAAAGTGGGTGGCTCCGGCCGCCGCCATTTTGGGAGTGATAACACAGCCTAACTCTAAAAATGGGCAAAGAGGTGGATTGTCGGTGGAGATGAGGCTGGCACCAGTGATGCAGGAGACAGCTGATGAGTTATATAAGAACTAACACACCCTTCGTAAAGTTTTCATGAACTGGGGTATAGCGACCAAAGCCGTTATTTCTACCAGGCTGTAAACATGTGCGTTACTGCTGTAAAGGTGGGCAATTTAACATGAAGGTCTGTGGCGATTGACTTTCTTTTGCAGCCAGCCTCAAGTGGCCATTTGAGGAACTGCACTTCTGCGTTGGCTTCATTTCTCAGCACTGGAATGGACGGAATGCAGTTCAATCAGGTAATAAGCAACAAACACTGGAAGAAACTTTAGGAAACAGAAATTCCCTCCAGACAGCGAGAAGGCCAAAAAGATTTCAGAGAGGGTTTGTTGTTTTATACTTTTTTGTACTGTGTACTATTTTGTAAAAAATAAAAACAATAACATTAAGCAACAGCTTGGATGCTGGCAATGTTTTTTCTTAATGCAATACAGAGCTATTCCAGCGGCAAAAAAAAAGTTGTCATCACCAGCTTTAAGCATTTCAACAAACTACCGATGCAGTCCTTTCTCTATTGAGGACAGTCTCACCGATGAATATTCTTCTGTTCATATCCTCATAACTTGTGAATACAGAGTTTTCTCTTCAGCTGGACTGAGAGTGAACCCCGTATAACCTTCCATAAAGTCATTTTCATTTGCAAATGAAGGCAGTTGTGGATTGAGAAGCCAATTCATGCGGCTTCTTGTATCTGGTTCCAGCCATTTGTTTTACAAATTAAACCATTCTAATCCCTTAAGCGTTTTGCCACTTCTCACGGACTGAATTTGTTTAGAATTATATTAATTTCAAAGGTTTTAAGCCACTCAGCAAATCCATCCCACTGGCCTTGAGTGGAGTAAGAAAGTTGTCAACATGGCAGGTCTCTGCCGCTTCTTTTTTTAATCTCTCTCAGTCAATTTCTCATACCTCTCCAGCCCAAGGTAAAGCTGCCCCCCCCCCCTCCCCCTCTCAAATAAACACATCAAAGCAGTACAATGCATGTGTGCCTATGAAAAGAGTGTAATGTTTTTAGCTTCATTTTCCAGAGACTGTGAACGGTGCCTATTGTTATTGTCGAGCAGGTAGCCTCAGACGCCCACCCCCCTTTTCCTCGCCACTCTGACCCGGTGTTGCGACCTGGCGGTGATCCGCACTATACCGGATGCACCTTTTTAGTCTTAACCTGAAATGATGCAGGTTTATTAGAGAGACAACGCTGTTTTCATAATGTGAAATGTTAATATGAATGCAGAAAATATGTGAAGGCCATCAGACTGCAGACATGATATGCTGTAGACTGAACACAAATCTGTGCAAATCAAGATTAAAGAATGACTGACATCCAAAGACATCCAAATCTTCTGAGTGTGGCGATAGGATTTCCTTTCAACAAAATCCATTAGCTCATTTAACCAAATAATCATCTTAGGCATGGATAGTGTGAAAAGATATCTGGTTCAAAATGATGATACGACCACTTTTTGTGTTCAAGTTTATTGTAATATACGTTAAAAAAAGCATAGATATGCATTCAAATGCATCTGCCCTGGTTCTTTCATCCTTTTATAACAATCTATAATAAGAATACACAAGTGGCAACAACAATAATACTGTGTATACCCATTCAGGCAATGTCCATATACCCATGAGCATCTACAATCACAAATGCATAAACAAAGGCACTGAAACATCACACCCATATGTTTTAACACCACAGGCATCAATCTGCTGCTATAACAGTACCCACTCTTCGGTGCTCAGGCTTTCAGCAATACACTGACAATTACAGTGTTTTACAATTGTCAAGACACAAAAACTGGAATACGTGGAAACTTTGCTGAAAGCACTTACCCTTTTTTGCAAATAACTACAAACAATTGTCTACATTAGACATCATTCAGATCATTCAAAACCAAACGTGCGTTGTTTGCTAAACACCGCCATTGAAATATCACACTCAATTATCAGTCACCTGCACCCAGAATGCACCTGTGAAAACGCCTGTAACCAGTTTGATCACTTAGAAATCAGTGCTTGAACACTATAAATAGGATTCAGGTTTGCTCTTTGGTGTGAATAACTATGGCGGCGTTTTGTTGAGAGAGAGAGAGAGTTAGAGGATGTAATTGCAATATACTGTATCTTGTTCACAGTACAATATAGTAATATGTTCATGTCTTCAGTTAAAGTAATTATGTCTGATGAGTATTGAGAATAAACCCATTGCATTTCTCTTCCTAGTCTGTTTACAGCATGCTACTAATGAAAATGACATGGACTCTAGATAATAGTGTTTGAATCAGTTTGAAGTTGGTATGTGGAATGAGTCATTTATTTGGTGTAAAGTTGTAATGCAAAAATGTAATTTTTGGAATAAGTTTTGAATGAAGGGTTTGCTTTTGCAAGAGAGAGAGTAAGGTACTCAGTATTTTGTGTATACTATGTAGGGCGCTAGTTTCAGGAAAAGTATTTTAGCAATTGCAAAAAACTCTTACAAAATGACCAATAATAAGCAAAGAAAGTTTTGAAATTACTGATTTACAAAAATACTCGAAGTACAAATACACAAGAAAACTACAACTTTGTTACAGTAACGAGTGTAAATGCAGCAGTGAGCGGTGAGGTCCAGCAGTGATGCTGGTTATAAGGTCTGGTGCTCAGTCCGGGTTCCAGTTCATCCCAAACCTGTAGGACAGGGTTGGGGTCAGGGCTCAGTGCAGGACTCTCAAGTTCTTCCATACCAAACTGAGGAAATCCTGTCTTTATGCCGCTGGCTTTGTGCTCCGGGACATTTTCCTGTTGAAATAGGAAAGGGACAAACACAAACTGTCGAATCAAAGTTGGAAGAACACTGTACACACGTATCTCACCCAATAACATAGTGAAAGTGTGGCTTTAAGACTGACGATTAGCATATTTCCTGTGCAGTGCAGTCAGTTATATGGAGCTCTGCCTTGACATAATCCCATCATTCTGATGTAGCTAGTGTAATAACCGCACAAGATAGGAGTGTGTAAAATCACGATAGGCACCTTGGGGGGAATAAAACACGCTGACCTGAGGATTTAAGGTGACCCACGTCTGGGCAGATGATCCCCCCGGCAGCCCCCTCAGGCTCGGCTCTCTCCCCTTTCAGGTCATAAACTATGCATTAGCCAGCAACCATAAGTTCAAACCTCAACAGGGACATAAAAAAGCAGAAGCGGTATAGCTTCCACTCCGAAAACACTACGTGTGTGTGTGTGTTGGCGCTTTAGATGCAGACTCGGTATGTGTTGGTGTTGCTCCTCAGCTGGATGCAATGTTTTGTTCCATTTTATTTTCATTTGGGTTGGTTTTCATCCAAGCAGGGGAAGCACTCCCGTGGGAGAACACTGTTTGTTTCTCTGGCCGAAGGGAGACAATGCGGCAGGATGTGAGGAATCAGCCGTTGGGCACCAGATGGGGTCTGAACGTACAGTGTGCTTGCCGATGGGGGGGGGTTCAGCACACAGACAACCTGCCAGCCAAAGTGAAAGTTGATTTCTTATTTCCTCTACATGCAAGCCCCGGTCCAGCAGGCCCCTGAATGCAGGAGAGATCGTCCCCTGACTGCAACGGCATTGGGGCCGACTTCTCCTCATCTGGTTGTGTCAAAAGCGACGAAACTATGGTCTTCTGGAGGGGGGGGTTTGGGGGGCGAGGATTCGTCTGTGAAGAAATAAATTGTGTAGTGAACCTTGAATGCATCGGTGTACCCGGCAATGCATCAGTGAGTGCACCTGGCACACACATGTAGCTCTCAGCTCTCCTATTGAACGTTAATGCTTTTTTTTTTTTTTTTACCATTTCCCCTCCGTATAAACTCTGCAGTCTACATTTTACCTGAGAGCCTCTGGGGAGCATGTTAACCAGTTTGTTTGTAGTCCTGTGAACCGCATAAGACACGCCGGTATCAGGACAATTAGGCCAATTTTCATAATCATTATTCACTGGTCCCCAGGGAGAGCTTAGATATAGGTAGCTTATGGCTACAGCAGTGATATGTCTGGTGTCTGCTAGGTAATTCTTCTATTTATAGAGGGTCATTAAGCTGTGAAAATCTCTCTTCACTGCTAACCCATCTCAGCAGTGTCATTTCGTACTGTAAAATTAAAGCCGAGGTCCAGTTCCGTCGGAATGTCCAGACCACTTAAAAGTCCATTATATTCTCCCGGTGTCATTACTTTGTAGCGATCCAGCTCTGAAATAGTAGTTTAAAAAGAGATGGGACCTAATAAACGCTTTGGATATTTCCTTTTCTCGAATCCAAAGAAGTGCCCCATTCAAACAAATCTCTTATTAGGCATTAACATATTGTAGATGATATAGATTTATTGCATCACAAATTTCAATCAGCATCCGTATTCTTTAAGCTAACTGGATTTCAAGTAGAAGTCTCTCACTCTCAGGAACACATTTCTGCACCAGGACTTGACGAGAAAAGGCAGAAAACTTTAGCAGCGCCAGATATTCAGATTCCTCCCAGTCATTCTTCTGTTTTTTTTATTTATATATATTTAAAAAATCAAGATGTTGGTACTCAGATGTCAGCTGCTGATGAAGAAATTGATTCAAATTGTCCTTTTTTAATTTTTCTTTAAAACAGAACTAGTCAATATGTTATACTATATAAGTCTAGGATTGTTTGCCACCACAGCTCATGGTGTGCCCATGGCGACCACAGAAACCACAGTGAGAGACAGAGGCGTTTTTGGTGTCCTACAGCTATGGTTTAGCTGGTGCCCGCTATATCGCAGCCATTTCCAAGACAGAATGTCTTTGGGTACCGAATAATTTGAAATTGCTGAAATCCACACATAGTGGCTTGAATGGAAAGCAGAAATATAGAGCAAACTTTGCATGTCTTGAGGTTGAAAATGTGGTTTGATTCCATTTTACATCACTGCCTGCATTTTTGCCTCGCCTCCCCTCCGGTGCACCCTACTTTGCATTGAATTAGGGATGCAGAATGCAAATGAACACGAACACTGTAAAAGCCAATGAACCGTAAACAATAGCGCCACATAATCTGCATGACGAATGCTCATGCCTCTGTCAAGGTAAAGGTGGCTTAGCTGTCTGCTGCACACAACCGGCAGTTTACTTTTCTGAGACGTGACCTCCCTGGAAAATATCTCAGGCCTGACAGCCCATTGTCCCTTTGTCCCATGTTCAACTTTGAGTTACAATACTTGCCCTAATTGTACATGGGTTTCTCACCCATTTTGAATGTCACCAGCCGATTGAATTGCCGCTATCAGTGGTTATCATGACCGTTCTAATGATTCAGACCGGTCTAACTGCGCCTACCATGTTGTGAAAGTGAAAGTTAACATTGTTAATTCAAACAAAAATCTTTAGGTTGAGGCAACAAAACTACTTTGTTAGGTTTAAGCAACAATCATGGTTTGGGTTAAAATAAGTACTGTCTAACTTATGCAGCAAAAGTATGGTAAAATAAGTCAATGTTGACTTCTGGATTCACACGCAACACACACAGCTGTCTCCTAGGTGAAAGTCATGTTTGTTTGACCCATCCATCCACCCCGTCCTCATTATTTGTTGCTCTTTACACTTTGTCACCTGACTTCCTCCTTTGCTTCCGTCATAACTAAGGCCACTAGAGGTCTTCCTTGTCTTCTTGTATTTGTATTCCCGATGAACTGTGTTTATAGATGACAACGGCCTATTGAACCTACTGGTAAGTGTAGCAGGCCCCTTCTAACCCATATCTAAGAGGCTGATAACACCCAGTCAATCGGCTGACATGTTAAGTAGTTTATTTAATCTGTTCTAATCATGTTGTTTTTGTTACATATGGCTCCTTTGGACTTGCCCAAAATGTCCTATTACATGTCAAATATGAACCTGGCCATCCTCAGACACATTCATACTATTCTGTAGATGTAGAGGTCGAGCAAATGTGATGTTGGGACCATCCAGACCTGCCAGTTTGTCTTTGTATGATCAAATGATAAACAAAACAACAACAAGAAATCACACGGGAACAACTGGTGACATACCAGCTAACTCAGAGTTGTGCACTTCTTTCTTTTTTCTTCAGATGTGTATCAAAGATATAAACAAGAAAAAATGCTGCCTTGTCAAACACTGATGTGATCAGACCTTCAGGATTCTGTTTGACTGTGTAATCCTGTACTCCCTCGAGACTGAAGCAACCACAGCTTTGTGCACGATTCAAAGCCATCAAAAGAGTCAAGTCATGTTATCAAGCTCTTCGAGCAAATTTGTAAAGCAAACATATTTTGATTGCATTATTTTGTAATTTGATAGTATTGCTGTGATGCCCATACACTAAATGTACGTGTATTCTACACACTGGCAGTATATTGAGGACACATGCAAGATGTTCAATTTATCAGGATATCATGTCACCCTTCATAAAGGGTTTACAAGTTGTTACTAATAGCTTTATTTCATTGCTAATTAACTAATAATATACATAACGGTTGTAAGCAGTGGTAATAATAGCTTTTGGGTTGCCAAGATGTGGAAAATGTTCCTCACCCTAATATATTTTTATTTTCTCTTCTTTAATTCATAATTTAATCCAATGAGTAATTTAACCCCCAATCTTAATTTAACAACGTATTGGCATTTTAATCTGCAGACAGATTTGGTGCCAAATTTAACAATTTTTGACCACTTAGAAATTGACCAAAAATCCCTCCAGAATACCAAATTAAGACACCAACACCTCGAGGAACACCATAGAAAAAGTCATGCATTGATTTGGTATCAAAAACATTTGACATTTGGAGATTTCTGCAAGTTTGCATTCTTCCGCAATTGGATGGCGTGCACCTCTGTTCAGGAAACTCCTCAGAAAAGCACTCATTGTCAACATAGGAAAGCTTTACATCCTCTGAATGCCCTGTCTTTAGTTTGTGGTTGTAACATTTCATGAGGCTGTGATTACCCTCGAGGTCCTAACATATCAATTCAAACAGTAATGTCAAGTTCCAAAAAATGGTCTCACTACAACGAATGGCATGGCTGTCAGGGGCAAACTCGAGGGTACTCTCAGAACCCATTTTCAGTTCCCCACCACAACATTTTGCCTAACTTTGGAGCATTATTCAGCCCCATTACCGACAGGCTTAAAGAGACAGGCGCTTAAACGCAGCGTTTAAGACGGAATGAGAAAAAGAAAAAGTTTAGTGTTTTTTACATTAAAGCCTGTAAACATCTTCAAGTAGAAACCCAGAATAAAAGTATGAACCTGAAAATGAGCACGTGTCCATAATAGCGTGACCCATTATTAATGATTATTGAATTTTTTCTAATTTGCGACAACTAATAAGCCCTTTATAAAGGGTGATCCATCAAAAAGTTGTACCGATATTGGTCCTGGAACATGGAAGTATCAGAATCAGAGGGATAAAGTAATCTGGGATGAATCCACACAGCAGCCATTAGCGCTCGACGTTGCTAAAGAATATGGTAATGATCTTAGCAGGGGACGACAATGCATACAGAGATTCCTGCCAGCCCTAATAGTGTAGTCTCCACACAGGGAGAATGCGATTAAAATCATGTATCACTAAATGTCTTCGACACTGGGATACAAACTGTTTTGGCCTCTGCACAAAATACCCCATTGTAACAGCTTGTGCATGGAGATGCAAATTCCCACCCACGTACCGCGCAAACTCATGTACTCCTGCATTAGCACATGCCCAAAAAAACCAAACACCATCGGCGAGTTTAAAATCTGCGTTAGCGTGTGTGAAGGAGCAGGTGCGTTCCGATACAAAAGACCCCAGTCTTGAGAAAAAGCCCTCGTGGTTTGCCGAGCTCGGAGTTATTGCCGCGCGTGTTACCTTAAACGGATGGAGCTCTCTGCGGTCTCACCGGTAAGGAGCGAAATGAGAAGAGAAAAGGATGTAAGAGAGGCTGAATGAATTAGTCCACGCCTTTTAAATGAACCAGCAGAGGCAAGGAGGAAGGAGACGTGATTTAGTGTCTTCTCCCCTCACCTCTGCGGGGCGGAGAAGCTGGTCCGGGGCCATTACGCTCTCTGACATGTTGGATTTCCCCTTTGGAGAATGCGCGGCGGAGCTCCGCACCGAGAGCCACGCCTCTAACTGATCATCGAGGTGTCGCGTCAGGGCCGCTCATGTATCACTAGCGCGCGATGCAATCAGTTATCATTATTGTATTACAAGCTTCAACGATCCTCTTCAATTACACTGAGCCAGGTAGGGAGCAGGAGCTATACACACCCAGCCGTGGTGGAGCTATTTGTTTACACGCCACTGTAAATTAAACCTAACTCTTACATAATCACATAATCATGTCACAGAATCTGGATCACTTGTAGAGATGTTCCTCTCTGGCTATCGCAGCTATCACAAAGCGAGGCCTCGCTGTTGCCACGTGTGGTTTTCTTCTCAAGCTCAGCATTGACTATGCTGTGCAAAGTACATGCCAAAAATATAAATTATGTATGCGAAGTATGCATCTTGTTTTTCTGCCAACTTTATAGCGAGGACTTCATTCATACCCGTCTATTGTACAGCACGCGCAGCTTTCAGAATGGGATTCAAAGCCAAGAGGCTACGATTCACATTTCTGCAGCAAAATCATCTGCAACACACGGACCACGAGGACGGTGAGTTGATTCTAATAGAAGGTCAAATAGAAGCCAAGGTCATTTTGTGGCAGACTTGGTGGTGAAGCGTAAGAAAGAGGACAATAGCATGCATCTGCTTTGATGGTGGTGAAACCCCGCCTGGCAGCCATGACACAGATTTCTGAAATACTTCCAATTGCTCATGACTACTGTGACATGGTTGTGTGAGTGAGAAAGGATTTTTTTTTATTCTTCTTTTAAGGGGTATGTGCTGTGTTTGGATGCAGTCCACCTTTTTCCCACAGAACAATGCTTTTGTACATCAAAGACTGGAAATGTGTGTTATGATGATAGTTGACTTTGACGTCATCGGTGGCCAAGAATAAATAGACACAAGCTGTATACATTCCCTCAAGGATAATGCTCTTCTTATTATATGTTGTCCTCTCGTCAACAAATCTCATAAAATAAACTTAAACCAACAATATATCAGTGAGTCTCTCAGTACTTTCTGACTTCCCTTGTCCATCTGCGGCACTCCGAATGAACTCGGCCCCACCAAAGACGTAAATCTTCAGAACTATATAATTTCTGTTTTTAATTCATTTTAATTCCTAAAAACCTGGGCATTGTAGTTTTTTACCAGAAGGTATCCAAACAGGAGGAAACAGTGCATTTGTTGGGGACTATTTTCAGCGGCAGATTAATCTACGTTCGGTGCTGTAGTGAGTATTTGGGGCAGCAAGGAACATGTCACCCAGTGCAACACTCTGGTTTACTGATGGATAGTTTTTGGACAATGGAGCTCTATGGCACAGAGGAAGAAGAATATTTGTTACATTGATTGTTGACTCTGAACATGAGATAATAGAAGTTAATATGGATTTTCAAACATATACTTCAACACTAAAGTTTCCCATAATCAATAAATGAGGAAAAATATTTGAGTTTAAAATGTGTCCAAAAAAATGTAGATTACATACATAAAATAAAGAGTTATTGATGGATGCTTAAAATTGTGGGTTTTTTGCAGCATCGTCACCACATTCATTGGTCTAGAAAGTAGAAAACCTACAAAAATGACGTAATTAACTAGAATTACGATTTAATCGCGGGCGCAGGTCTCAGCGGCTCGGAGATATTTGTGTGCTTGTTGAAGTCTGAGGTGATGGGTGTTTGCTCTTCTCCGTGGCCTGCCCTCCAGATGTGAGATAGCTTGTCAGACTGTCTCTCAGCCCTTCCCTCACAGTTGATAAAGACATCCGTCAGAGCCCCGGCTGAAATCAGGCTCCAGGAATTCAATCGTGACAGACATCTGCTTCTGTATAAAATAGAAGCAGAGGAGGTTCTTTTGGTGCTCCACTGAACCCCATTCACGTCATGTAGCTTCACAGGGGCAGTCCAGGGATCTAGTATTGATCTCCATTATTTAAAGAAATGAAAGACTTTCTTCTGTAGCAAGCTGACAAATATCAATTGCTATTAGGCCGCCTAAATTGTACAGTTAATTATAATTCAAGATTCAATGCAGGCAAGGTAGAACTGAACATCTCATAAAATCAAAGGATCCATCAAAAAGTGAACTGAAAACCAAGCCTTAAATATAAACTGATATGACGAGAGGATGAAGTGCTGGTGAGGAGATTAGCGGAAAAGTCAGGAGAACGAGCAGCAAGCTGATTGGCTGGAGAAAAACACAAAGTGGCCGATGGGCTGAGTAAGGAAAGGCAGTACAGAGCACAGAAAACTCATCTGGATACGGTGCCAGAATGTGACAGATCACACTGCTTTATGTCAAATAATTGATAGTTGAAGAAACATTCGTGTGACATCTTGAAGCTATGAACTTAATAATGACATTGACCAATATTGTCTGCCTGCTACCTGATCTGCTTAATGTAGTTGGCATCCACCATTATTTTTCCTTATACAACACTTCATGAAAAATACCCTGAATTATAAATGACGTGCTTTTCGTACTTATGTTGTTGACGTTCTACTTAGTTTTAAGCCCAACAATGATGTTTTTCCAAAACCAAACGAAGTGGTTTGTTAACTAAACATAAGCAAGTACTTTTGTCTGAATTCAGAAAGTTAAGCATGTGTTTACTGCGACAGAAGTGGGGCGTCATAGTTTGAGCCGCTGGGCTACCCGGTGTTTTAGAAAGTGATGCCAAAAGGTCCTGCCCGAGCATCAGTATGTGACATGTTGGGATGATAACGGGTTGAGCTATTACTCAGCACCATGTGTCTAGAACAAAAAATACAACTATATGCAGATGATAAAGATTTACATCACAGTAGAGTATAGGCTTCTTCTCAATGAGTCAACTTTCAATAACTTTTTTTAACTAATATTTTTTCCCAGATGTTCTTTTAAATGAGGGTGTAACTTTAATCCATGATTCACAATTCTGTTCATAAAATTGGTTCTGGTGGCTGAATTTTCACTAGAAATTGAAGATGTATCCTTTACAAAAAGGTTCCAGGGGCCTACACAATCTATTCAGAACTACTAGATCAACTTAGAACTCTTTGTGATTTGATGAATCAATTGGAACTGACCCATTCACCTCAAACCCATAGTGTACTTCCCTGCTACCCACAGGGTTATAACATGATGGAGCTCCTAAATTATTCACCCCCATCATTTCATATCTGCACACAGCACACATTGGCTTCATGCAATCTTTATATGTGTAACCATGACACAATTTCTTAAGTCCCTGCCATTGAAAACCAGTGCAACAAAGGCGACAGTTTGCACTGTTGATGTCTGTACAGTTTTCATGGTGTTTCTCTGCTGTCTTTGTAGCTGCTTACTTAGCACATGAAATGGCCTGTATTCCATCCACATTACGCTTCTAATCAATAAATGTGCTGGTGGTGCGACGCACTGGTGCTAATCATAGCTCGGCGGGGGGCGTGGTGGTCTGAGCCAGACCCGCGGGTTCACACACTTGCCAGAGACATGAGAGCTGCGCCATTAATATCTCATTATCATAGATCTGCTGATTACTTCGCCAGAATCCCACCCTGCATCGGCCTTTCCCTCCTCCATTTGCCTTCTTCATCCGCCACACGCCGTATTCAAAGTGTTAATTTGATAGCCAAGGAGACAGGCTATCAAAGATTTACAAGATGTTCTTGTAAATCTTTTTTTTTTTTTTTTTTTTTTTGACGCCATTGGGCTCCCACTTATTTCCTTGTTCGGTAAAAAAGGGATGAGGTGTGACCTCTCACATATAGCCCAGGCTCCATCAGCCAGTGCTGTTTTAATCAGCGATGTCACCACTCCAATCAGCCCCCAAACACACTACTACCCTCCTTACTGATGTTTGCAAATTATTCAGCAAATATTTCCCCCCTATGGCATAGCTTTGGTTCTGCGGATGTAGAATTGATTACTGATTACAGCCGACCTGCTTTGCGCATGTAAGCTTTTTCTTGTGTGTGTTATTTTGCCTGTGATCTAGCGTTCCTCTGTTGCTATCGGCTGTGAAAAGATCGGCAGCGTGGCACAGATGGCGCTTTGTGCGGGATGATTCCTCAACAGACGTTATTTGAATGGTTATTCAATGTTAAATGCGATAAATGCTTAGGGGAGGGGAGGGGGGCGCAATGGAGGCGGAGAAAAGCAGGAGTTTGTTTCGGCTACATGTGCTGTGCATATTAATGAAGAGAGCAGAGCGCTGCGAAGCCACATAGGCGCAGTGGGATGTATATACCCACACCCCCATACATGGACTCACCCAGGAGGTGCATGCATGTAGAAAATGATACGATCAAGGTTGCTCTGATTGGGTTAGTGTCTGTTTTGTTGTTCTTTGGCTGGCTGAGCAACGGCATTTAGCTTTATTAAATCTTTCCATTTCTCCTGAGAATACCTAAATTACATTGCATTTACTAGCACAGCATATGATGCAGACGGCCACCAAGAAGAGGCTGTGTTATACTAACGGGTCAGTGTGATCCAGGCTGCCAGCGTTTGATGCAAGAGGTAGCAGTGAAGCACTTGTGAAAGTATTGTCTTTGAGGATTGTTTCGACCTTGGAGACATTTTCCTTTCATGCTCAAGAAAACTTCATTTAAAATCCCATTGACATTAGAAACAAAGCTTTTTTTAGATGAAGTATCACTGTTTATTTGAGTTTTGTTTTTTTTGAATAGCCTTCAATGGACACCATTTCCCATAAGCCCTAGGCCTTTGCGGGTTAAACGTCACCAACTCAGCATGACAGATGTGGACGAGAGTGTGTGATAACAGCAGGACACAACAGATGTTTTAAAACACCACAGATTACAGCTAAAACTATGGAAAACTGAAATTAGGAGAGCCCTAGTGGATAATATGGACATGGAAGTGTTGCAGGGGATGTGATGATAATAATATAAGTTACAAGAATTTAAAAAAAGATGTAATCACACATGAGGGGTGTCGATGCAGGATCCACTCGATGGAGCTAGAGGAAAGATGTATCTGGGTAAAATAAAGTTGATGTTCAGTTTCAGTTGTACAGCACAGTGGTCCTCCGTCATATAGAACCAGTGCATTGCAGGGACTCATAACTGGTCTAGCTTACACAATTATTTGCATCATTATCCATTAACCCCTCTCCAAACAGAAGCAAATAGCACGGCCTATTATTAAACGCTTATAACATTTTCCACGTGTCTGTTCTAATTTCAAGTTCGCACAGAATGTATGTCATATTCTGACTGGCTGTACCTGCTGAGTCCTTTGGGACGTGTCTTTGATAAATGAATAAACTTGAACTTAATGCTGAATAGTGCGCTACACAAAACCCCATCCGCCGCATCCCTAATGAATTATATTACTCACAAAAGCTGCCTCTTGTTGTTGACAACAAGTTACATGAATTACAATAAATGATTTCCATAATATCTGACTGGGCTTCATGGGGTGAACAGGTTTTGTTGTTTGGTTATTATTTCATGAAAGCTCTTTGCATTTGCATTTATTTTGTGAATGATATGATCCTCAAATGACAAATTCTGCATCATTTCAATCATTTTTGGTCAATCCAGCAGTGTCTGTGCTGATGGATATATTGAATGGATACCTTTCGTAAAATAAATATATTATGAATTGGCAATAACAAGAACTAATTGAATTACAGTGACATGAATTATGTTTTAGGAACCACTGAATTACTTGTGTTTCATGTCCCCTATTAATGAAACTCAGACAAAATCACGGTGGGTAACTCAAAGATGCTGCCTCCCATCACAGGTGTTAAAACTCCAGTAAAGCATGCGGAATCGCAACAGGAGTCGCTAGCATGATCATAGTTGTCACTCACGCTTGTGGCGACTGTGTCCCAAAAGATTCCATGTTGTGTAGGAAGGATGTTTCGCTGGGTGCCTCTTAGATATTTTCAAAATGTGACATTTGCTTGTGATGTAGATCAAGAGGCGCCACAGGGACCGGTGAAATTACTTTCCTCCGAAAGCTGTTCTGCTATTCCCATCTCTGTTCAGTATGATTATTTAGAAGGGAATGGCAAGCTAATAAACAGAGGCATTCAAAATGGATTGCACGTCTAAAGGTAAAATTTGCCCAATAAAGGGAGAGCCCTCAACTGAGATGTACAGCACTTGGAAGTATGCGGTGACGATAAATGATCATTGAGACTAACGGGATCAGATTGTGAAACTCGCGAGTTGCAAGTAACTGTGCCATGGGAATGTACTACAGGATTCACGACAATCACAGCTTCACAGCCTCATCAGGGACGGTAATGAGTCTGTGTATAGGCGGGAGGTTGAACAGCTGGTCCTCTGGTGTGGTCAGAACAACCTGGAGCTGAACAAGCTCAAAACTGTGGAGATGACAGGGGACATCAGGAAGAGCCCCCCACTCACCATACTCAACAGCACTTTGTCTGCTGTGGAGACCTTCAGCTTTCTGTGATCCACAATCTCCCACATCGACACCATCCGGAAAAAGGCCCAGCAGAGGTTGTACTTCCTGCGCCAGCTCAGGAGGTTCAACCTGCCTCAGGAGCTGCTGATCCTGTTCTACTCCACCATCATCCAGTCTGTTCTCTGTTCTTCCATCACTGTGTGGTTTGGATCAGCCACTAAACAGGACAGGAACAGACTACAACGGACTGTCGGGTCTGCAGAAAAAATCATTGGTGCCAGTCAACCCTCCATCCTGGACTTGTTCACCTCCAGAGTCAGGAAACGGGCAGGAAAGATCACTGCAGACCCTTCACACCCTGTACACAAGCTGTAAAATAAAACAAGGATAAAATAACTCAACGTTGACATGGGCCATGAACAGCCACCTCCATGGTGAAAGTCCTGTGCTTGTTTGACCCGTCCATTCTCCGCTCTCACTAGCCTTTAATTGGACCGTATCACTCTTTAAATTATCTCAATTGCTCCGAGTATCTAATAATCAAGCTGATGGGTTTAGATTGGTGTTGGGTGAAAACCATGTGGCGCCTCTTGATCTACATCACAAGCAAATGTCACATTTTGAAAACATCTAAGAGGCATCCAGCGAAACATCCTGTCGACGCAACATGGTATCTTTTAGGACACAGCCACAACAAGTATAAGTGACAACTATGATCATGTTAGCAACTCCTGTTGCGGTTCCGCATGCATTCTGGTGTTTTAACACCTGTTATGAGAAGCAGCATCTTTGAGTTGACCACCATGATTTTCTGTTTGTCTGTGTTTCATTAAGAAGTGGCAGAAATGAAACACAAGCAGTTCAGTTGTTCCTAAACCTTAGTTTAAGTTGGTAATTAAAGTAGTTCTTATCATAATAGCTTTGCTTTACAATTCATACAATCCATATCCATACAATATATCCGTCCTCACAGACAGATTGACAAAAAAATGATCGAATTGATTCAACGTAACGCAAAAGGACTTCGGTATCCGACTCCAAGGGGCACCGACCAAGCTTCGGAACATAACGTGTTGAGAGTAAGACAGAGTTGGAAAACATTGCAAGAAACAGATGAATTGATCGTTGATGGATCTTTAATGTCTTATCACTTTAGTAAGTTGCAAATCTTGGTAGTTAAACCTATTCTGATTTTGATAAGGGATTTGAAATTATTCAGATCTATTACGGGGGTTTGATAGCTGATTTGGATTCATTACAGTGCTATTGAAACCCAACCCTAGCTGGACACCAGGCTGACGAGAGCATAGTTTGTGGGCCTGAAACTAAAACAATGTGCTGAAAAGACCCTAAAAAGCTGCATTCCACTAAAAGGAAGTGCAGTGTACAACGTACCCTCATACAATGCTTCATAGGATTTGTTATGAAAATGTATTTAGTTGTTTTTCGTGCACTTTTTTACTAATCACCCATCAACATGAGCGATCAGTGTCCCCGAGCAAGCCCCTGCCGTGTATGGGCAACAAAAACTACATGCTAGGGTTAAGAGAAGATCGCAGTTGGATTAAATAACCACGGAATTGTCGTTACTTAAAGCTACTACAAGGAACTTTCATTTTGTTGATCTTTGCGGTCCCTGTGGACGAAAGAGGTAACGTTTCTGACCACCAGAGTCCCCTTTAAACCTCATTTTACTGCAGAAACGTCTGAAAGTCTGTTCCGCACAGTCCTGGTTCTGGTTCTCCCTAGCATCCCTTCACCTCCAGCGAGCCCAATTCGGCCTGGGCCTTCAGCAGCATTGTGTTGGCACCCAATGGGGAGCGGCGGAACAGCAAGGCCAAGGTTAGCTCCTGGCCGGAGGCAGAGCCGTTGCTGCCGGACGCTGTGCTCTGCCCTCCCCCGCCTGAGCTTCCATCTGCAGGTAGAAGGTGGCAGCGAAGCCGGATCTGGATTCGTCCAAGGTGGGCTGGTCGCTGCTAATGGCCTGCTTTTGAGCCGAAGGAGTTTCTGGTGAACTTTCATGATTTCTGCCTGTAATCTGACCTGGTGGCACCGATGACAGTCTTTAAAAGATATCTATAAAGAAATAGGCAATGCTGTTGTCCTTGTTTACCTATGAAGGTCATATAGTGGCATCGGTATTATATTGAGCCTGTTTCATAACCAGTTCAAACCCTCATGTACACCCTCCCTGCATGGATGCTGTTGCTCTGTATATTAAGTCACCCTTCATGGCTCACGATAACATGGATTTCATACCAATTAATTCCGTGGGTTCTGTACAAATTACGCAATGCTGACATTTTGCTCACTCCATACAGTGTAGATTTTACAGATAACTTTGTTTAGCACACATGGGAAGTTTCTGCCTTTAGGCGTTCACATTAATAATGCATTGATCGCCTGAACTGTGAATTTGAGCACTAAAACAAATGTTTTCCGGAAGTGATAAGAGCACCTTCTTGTGTTGAAGGAAATGATCTCTCCTGATGGCCCCGGCCTCTCCATTCATCTCTAATTATCTCTTTTCTGAGCCAGTCATTTGAAATGCAATAATTCTAGTCACGCATAGAAATGAGCTATGTCCTTTTCTCTAGTGAATATTTATAACGCGATGCAAAGCAGTCGACTGCTTTCTCCCTCCAGGCCAGACAATTTGGACTTCATCAATATGTATTTCCAAGGACTTGTGGAAAAAAGGCACTTCAAAGGAACTTCATCAAGGATTCCTTTTGTCTTTTCAGCCGGTCTTATAACTGAGCCCACATACCCTCTTCCCTCGCTCTGTTTGACGTACATCAATAAATTATTCCTCTGAAGGTTAGCATGATGTCTCACTCAGAAAATATCCTCGCACCGCATTTGGGGAGAAAATGGCACCGTGGCATCCATCCAGACAGTGTTTTTTTTTATCATAGATTAAAGTGTAAATGCATGATCATGTAATGATTTCTGAGAAATAAATGTGCTGGAATATTTGAACGTTAGTGAAGTAAAAATACAATTTATCTGCTGTTAGGGTGTCGCATTTTACTAACTGAGCCAAACAATCTATTGTAACAGCAACGTGTCTTATACCCAGGAGGCAATGCAGTGGGAGATGTAAGGGGATGGGATCCCTTTGTTTACACAGATAATTCAGTAAATTCCCTCATTTAACAAAAGATCGTAGCCACGTCTTCTCTCCCTGCTGTACAAACAAACAATCCGCCACTTATGCTACATCTGCGGAGCAGAGGTGGTCCTGAAAGCAGTGCAAAGCTGCCTTGTTCACTCTTGCCTGCAACTAAAGTTCAGACTCTTTTTTTTTTTTTTCTTTTTTCCCCAATTGTACACTACAAACATTGCATTACGAGTGACCGACAAATAGTCCAATACAAGTGAACAGCTTGAAAACAAAAAAAAACATGACAGTATAAGACAAGCCGGTGAACTAAACTCAAATTCTCAGTATCAAAGGTTTTAGCAACAGCAGGGGCAGCAACAGTATGACTAAAACGAGGTACAAAACAAAGCAAAAAAAAGACTCGACTATAAACAAACAAACAAGCAAAAAGAAGGATTTTATTGTCTATTTAGTGTGTGTGTGTGTGTGTGTGTGTGTGTGTGTGTGTGTGTGTGTGTGTGTGTGTGTGTGTGAGAGAGAATGGGTTTTCGGGTGTGTGAAAGGATAGAAATGCGATGCACAAAAAAAAAAAAAAAAAGTACAGTTTCGACCAAAAGGTGAAAGAAATAGACCTATGAATAAAAAGAATAGAATGAAAGGGCTGCTGGTTGGTTAAATCGGGTGAGTTGTCGAGTAGGGAGGTTCAGTGTAATTGTGTAATTGTATATATGAGTTAATATGCCGGCATGTTAATATGCATGTACAGTTTACATCCTGAAAATGAAGATGTCTGTGTGTTGTTGTGCGTGTTGCCTGGTGGTAAATGACGCTAATTATTATCAGGTTCTGAACGGGGCTCTCATTTTTATCATTACATTTATTTAATCATGTTGCCTTTTGGGTTGCTGAGTAATGTAATATACAAAGAACAAAACTTACTTTTAAGTTTAAAGAAGTTGAATTTTCTTTTTTGCGCTTGTTACACTGTAGCTGACTTTAAAAGCCAGGGATTGCAGGATGCACAGAAGGTCGTCGAACTTTACACTACCCTGGAAACTTAATAATGCATCAGCCAGCAGAATGTCTGATTGATTGTGGAGCAAACTGGGAAGCTCTCCCACCGCGTCTCTCCCTGGGTCCAAGCCGGAGGGATGCTTCCCAACAGCACCTGCAACTCTGCCCTGGGCTGAGCAAGGAGATGCATAATACAGTCATCCTTTTTTTTTTTTTTTTTTTTTTTCGGCTGGCATCAAACAGGAAGCTCCAAAGGCCATACGGGATGTAGGTTGTGCTGCCTTCTCTCATTTGTGGACTGCTCCCTTAACCACAGCTCCCTCTTCTCTGTGTTGAAGCATACTGCAAAGTTTGAAGATGAAAACGCAAGGACTGAATTTCATATTGTACATAATGTTTTTTAGAACAAAGACAGCTATGTTGCTAAAGTATGCCGAGTTTCTTTTGTTCAATACTGGAACAGCAAGGTGTAAAATAGAAAGTCGATATTTAGGTCAATCCAACTGTCTAACAAAAAAACAGAAGCCGGTTCAAATTGCCATGATGTTTTCTCGCGAGGAATCTTATTGATTTCAGTGACCCCCTTGACCTTTCATCTTGTGCCAACATCGGATCAAAACTTACCTTAAGTTTAGAATCTCATGTGTATGTGTCTCCATAGTGGTGAGGAGGTTGTGTGGTCTGGAGGCAGCTGCAAGTTGCTATTATTCATTCTGCAATCTATTTATAATGTTGTCCTCCTGATTGTCTTAACTGTTATTTTTCAATGTTGGGCTATTCCGTACACACATCATACTGCATGTGGCTCTTCCTGAGATTTATTTATTTTGTAAAAAAAAAATGTGGAATTATAAAATGAAAGTCCTCTGAAATAAATAAAAGAAGTTGTTTGAAAAATAACCTTTTTTAAATAGTCTTAATTCTTTTAACAATGTTGACTTATTTGCATATTTAAAATTGCAGTTATTACATATTTATCACCTCATTTATTTATTTCAGGATTTATTAAATAGCCATATTAATTTATTTAATATTGAATAAATGTGTACGCTTTACAGCTTGTGTATCCTGTGCCGATTGTGAAGCCCTTTTCGGGACTCCTGTGAGCAATATCAATAAAAGTGACTTAACTTTGGTCAATTCTTTGTTCCAGGATTTAATATCAGGAATCCCACTACACTGCCTCTCATTGACTTACCCTGACATTGTTACCCAAACCAATCTCACTCCTCATGCCTAAACCTAACCAATCCACCCATTGAAGGCAGGGTGTAATAGCCAATCAGAGGCAGGGTATAGGCGGGCTATGCCTTTGCCATAGCAGGATTCATAATTTAGTATCCAGGACATCTCAAAATCTGATATCTGGGTTTACATTATGTTATTATATTCATGGCTTGATTGTTTCTGGGACTTTTCCTACATTGAGATAGAGGCCTAAAACTTCTATTGTACACAAACATATTTAAAAGGAATCGGGAGATTAGCATGAAATTGAATGTACACATTACTTCAATAGAACCCCCTCCATTATAAATCTCTGGTAACAAATTTGTATATATAACGAGGCAAAAATGTGCTTCACATTTAATCCTGAACGCACCTTATCCGGCCAATTGAGCCTTCGCTGAGCCCCGACCAAGCTGTCAGAGCTACCATGGAGCCCACACTGTCACTAACTGCACTCCGGAAACAATGTGTTTGAAGGATATATCCAGGATGTTAAACTAATTCAGCAGCGATAAACCGGTTAAAAGGATAAAGATAGAAGATAAAACCTACAGATCAGTGTATAGGTGAACCACCACATCACCTGGTGATCAAGACAGACCCTGGTCTAAGCTGGCCGAGCCTACGCTGTGGTTGCCAAATCTGCATTCGAGGGCAGAACTTAACGAAAGGTCGATTGCGCCACATTTGTGCATACAAAATATTGCATTGCAACCATTAGACAAGCTTTCCATTTTCTGTTGCCCATCAGCACACTTCCAAGAACTGTAAAAGTGTTCCTTCTGTGTGCTGATTGCTCTGTCCAACTGAGTGTTTGACTGCGGTGTGCAGGTTCAACATGAAAGCAACAGAGGGCATTTGACTGATGACAGTCGATGACTGCAGCCCCAGACAGCTAACCGATAGAGAGTTAAGTAAAGCTATTTGACATCTGTCAGAACACACGAAAGATGGCGTTTAGTATGCGGCAACTTCCCTTTCTCCAGCACTTTGTATAAAACATGACAAAGCTTTGCTTCCATTACAACAAAACAACAGCAAAAGCAGATGTTTATTGACAGCATAATTCCAGTGAAGTGAATTATTCTATTATAATTCAATTGGCTCACATCTGGCTTTCAAGTCTATTTACTGTGGCGAAACATTAAGTCTACTAACAGATTTATTTGTTTGTTGTTTTCTTCAACTAAAATGTCCCCTTTTAGAAAATACAATATATATATATATATATATATATATATAGTGAAGGACTGGTTTGAAAGTAAACCACTCAGCCTTTGAACATACAGTATTTTTCATCCTTTATCATTCATCCATTCAAGGTGATGAAAAGCATACAGTTGCCCATTGTATTCTTGAACTGACTTGAAGACGGATTACACCGCCGCTCTTATCAGTCCTGAAAGCCAAAGCATTCTTGATGTCGGAGCGCATTTGACAAATGAGTGCGAGGCGCTCTCTTACAGCCTGTTTGTCATCACGACTGTGACAAGCACCGCACCGATCTGAATACAGGCAATCTGCCCCCTCTGTGCTTTTTCTCCCTGCGATAGGAAGCGCTCGACTCCGCGGCATGTTCGCACTTTCCAAACTCCCCAATGAAAATATAGAGCCTGGGAAAAAGTGCAAGAGAGCTCTTTACATCCCTAAACATTTCACCGGTCGCCTTGTCACAGCTCGCCACATCTGTAAATTTCCTCTGATGCCGTCGTTTTCACTTGGCCGCCACAGTTGTAAACACTTGGGTGACAAAAAAAATAAAAAGTCAATACAAAGTATAGTACCAGAAACTTATCTCCTGCACAGTCGAATGCATCTGAGCCAAGGAGTGCAAAGAGGAGACTTTTCTTGACGGAGGGCTGCGATTCTCCACCCTGTGGGAACCATTGTGTGGAGCCCAACTGCCGGTACCGCCAAAGAGAGACTCTCTGATCCCCGAGAGCTTCCTGTAATGGTACCGTGGTCCTGAGTTGGGGTCATTGAAAATGACATGCACAGATGTTCACATGGCTCTGTTGCAGGGAAACCAATATAATAGGCTGCCGTCAATGAACCTGTCACACCGAGCGTTCCCTACCAATTTCCCCCAGCCAGATGATGCCAGACCGCTCCCCTGGTCAACAGGGAGGGTTTCCCAAAAGCTCTATTACTCTTTAAGCTTCTCTCAAGAAGACACACGGGGACAGAGCGAGAAACGTGTTTGCCATCTTGCTGGCAGATCGTCTCTTTATGGACGTCCCATCAGCCCAGGTAATAAAAGTCCGAGACATTAGAGGGCCGCGGGGAGGCCTGACGCAGCACAGGATGGAAGGGTGTGTTCAAAGGGACGGCGGATGGTTTAAGATGGTAAGCAGCGTTAATGAAAATCCCACACCGCTATCCGGTTCCCATTTGAGGGAGGGCTTTGTTTGAGGGATCAGTTGGAATTCAGAGGCCTACACAGCAGCCTTCAGCTCAACAATCTCTACAACTGCTACAGTAACTGCAGTTTGTGTCACTACAAATCAATACTTCACTGCCTCTGTCCCCTGAAAATATTGTTCATATGCATATTAATTAGTATTTACAAATACATTTTGCAGGAAATATACTATTGACCACATTACTGTGTTTCTGTAAATAAAGTAGAACATTTCCAACCCAAAAGGGCACTATGAACCTTTAATGTTTGGGGAGGTAACACTGGAGAAAAGAGCAGGGTGCACAAGATTTTATAAATTAGCCAGCCAAAAAAACTTTCAAATTAAAGTATGTCTCCAGATTCTTCCACAGATATGATTTAATCTGATTACATTTACACCTGGTAGGCTATTAATATATCTCCAGCATCCAATCCGTGTGAGAGCCAATCCGCACCAGCCAATCTGCAAAAATACGTATTGATCAACCACCCGAACCCGACCTGCAAAGTACCAACTTCATACCAATATAGTGGCACAATTGTCAGGACTGAGACAAGGACATTAGCAAGGACTGACCATCGCAACACTTGTGTGTTTTTGTGCTGTGTCACTTATTGACCCGCCCATCTGAACCCGTGATGCAACTTGAACGTTGTGGGTCGACCCGCGCATCGCTACCGCCCACGTAAAATGTATGTGGAACGCAATTGCCTTTACGCTTGGGGTTCATCGTGGTCACAATGAGTCCCTGGACACCACTGGAGGGGGTTTGGCCGATCGCGTCACAATCAGTCTTCAGTGCGTTCTGAGTGCATTACCACCTTTATACTCGTATATGGTCAAGCATTATCTGATTGCAATCCAATCACCGCTTTTAATGCATGCTGTCATGGTGCATAACTACATCCTAATGCTTAACAGAAAAACACTTTACAGTTAACATGTTATGGTATGGAGACTGGTGTTATACCTGCTGAAAACATTCTGCGGTTTCCACTTCAAACCGCAGATAGTGATGCGAGCATACAGTGGGTACGGAAAGTATTCAGACCCCTTTAAATGTTTCACTCTGTTTCATTGCAGCCATTTGCTAAAATCAAAAAAGTTCATTTTATTTCTCATTAATGTACACTCAGCACCCCATCTTGACAGAAAAAAACAGAAATGTAGAAATTTTTGCAAATTTATTAAAAAAGAAACTGAAATATCACATGGTCATAAGTATTCAGACCCTTTGCTCAGTATTGAGTAGAAGCACCCTTTTGAGCTAGTACAGCCATGAGTCTTCTTGGGAATGATGCAACAAGTTTTTCACACCTGGATTTGGGGATCCTCTGCCATTCTGCAGATCCTCTCCAGTTCCGTCAGGTTGGATGGTGAACGTTGGTGGACAGCCATTTTCAGGTCCTCCAGAGATGCTCAATTGGGTTTAGGCCAGGGCTCTGGCTGGGCCAGTCAAGAATGGTCACAGAGTTGTTCCGAAGCCACTCCTTTGTTATTTTAGCTGTGTGCTTAGGGTCATTGTCTTGTTGGAAGGTGAACCTTCGGCCCAGTCTGAGGTCCAGAGCACTCTGGAAGAGGTTTTCTTCCAGGATCTCTCTGTACTCGGCCGCATTCATCTTTCCTTCAATTGCAACCAGTCGTCCTGTCCCTGCAGCCGAAAAACACCCCCATAGCATGATGCTGCCACCACCATGTTTCACTGTTGGGATTGTATTGGGCAGGTGATGAGCAGTGCCTGGTTTTCTCCACACATACCGCTTAGAATTAACGCCAAAAAGTTCAATCTTGGTCTCATCAGACCAGAGAATCTTATTTCTCATAGTCTGGGAGTCCTTCATGTGTTTTTTGGCAAACTCTATGCGGGCTTTCATATGTCTTGCACTGAGGAGAGGCTTCCGTCGGGCCACTCTGCCATAAAGCCCCGACTGGTGGAGGGCTGCAGTGATAGTTGACTTTGTGGAACTTTCTCCCATCTCCCTACTGCATCTCTGGAGCTCAGCCACAGTGATCTTTGGGTTCTTCTTTACCTCTCTCACCAAGGCTCTTCTTCCACGATTGCTCAGTTTGGCTGGACGGCCAGGTCAAGGAAGAGTTCTGGTCGTCCCAAACTTCTTCCATTTAAGGATTACGGAGGCCACTGTGCTCTTAGGAACCTTGAGTGCTGCAGAAATTCTTTTGTAACCTTGGCCAGATCTGTGCCTTGCCACAATTCTGTCTCTGAGCTCCTTGGGCAGTTCCTTCAACCTCATGATTCTCATTTGCTCTGACATGCACTGTGAGCTGTAAGGTCTTATATAGACAGGTGTGTGCCTTTCCTAATCAAGTCCAATCAGTTTAATTAAATACAGCTGGACTCCAATGAAGGAGTAGAACCATCTCAAGGAGGATCAGAAGAAATGGACAGCATGTGAGTTAAATATGAGTGTCACAGCAAAGGGTCTGAATACTTATGACCATGTGATATTTCAGTTTTTCTTTAATAAATTTGCAAAAATTTCTACATTTCTGTTTTTTTCTGTCAAGATGGGGTGCTGAGTGTACATTAATGAGAAATAAAATGAACTTTTTTGATTTTAGCAAATGGCTACAGTGAAACAGAGTGAAAAATTTAAAGGGGTCTGAATACTTTCCGTACCCACTGTATGTTACAGCGACTGTGTCTACACTTGACACTAATGGGATGTAATTGTGATTTCCACAACAAAGACAGGTTCTTGCGTATCGTGGTTACAGTTTATTTAGAAGAGAACTTTGAGATGATTGCTGAGAGCGGCTAAGTTTCCACCTTTTGTTCATTTTTTATTCTTTTAGAAGAGCAATCCTTTTTTTTTCTTACATTACACAATGGCTGCTGTCTGGAATTAAGTGATTCCCTGAACAAGTCCAGACCCTCACAGGCGCCACGAGTACTTAAAAGCAATTGAAAAGGCGTAAGAGATAGGTAGAATCAATAGTCTGTTTTTCTGTTTTTTTTTCACGTCCCTGTCAACTCCCATTGTTGATATCTCCAGAATGCACACAAAAGGCTAGCAGGCTAGCAGGCTGCGGCATTAAAAATAGCTGGCACCCTGTAATGGCAAGTGGAGCATCCTGGGAATAATTGAGTGAAGTGGCACTGCAAGTGACGCGAAGATTAAGCGATTAACGTCCAATAGTGGGAGGCCCAGAGCTCTGGCTTAAATAGGATAGATGCCTGCTGGATACAGTGAATTATGCACTCGGTGGTGTATTGTTTAGGTTTCCAGCTCGCCTGTTCAAACTCGAGTAAGACTTTATTTTCTTAAAACAGCAGTGTGGGCATCTGGGATGAGGGTGATGGTTGAGGCAAGGAAAGATTGAGCAGCTGATGCAATCCCTTTCCTGTTTCTGCCCTGAATGCTGAATACACACTTTGACCTGAATCAATGGAATTTTTTAAAAACCAGGCTGTGTATCAACTGGGGTTGCCTAGAGTGTGTGTGTGTGTGTGTGTGTGTGTGTGTGTGTGTGTGTGTGTGTG
>NW_022280055.1:5046640-5187550 GCF_004355925.1 Anarrhichthys ocellatus | reverse complement strand
GTGTGTGTGTGTGTGTGTGTGTGTGTGTGTGTGTGTGTGTGTGTGTGAGTGATTCAATGGAAAATGGTGGTCGTTGCCACAGGGGCACAGAATGAATCTATCATCCAGTGAGAGAGTCTGGGTTCAAAAGTGCAATTTCTTTCTCTTTACAGAATATTTTAAATGTCTGCGCTGCACTGACTCTCAAACAAAAGAACATACTCCTTCAATGTAAGTCATTTCATCATGCAGAGGCTGGTCTCCCTCACTGATAGGAGGCAAGTAAAATACGACATCCAGCAAACACGCATCATATTAACGATCATGAACATTGTCGCTTGTAGTGATGAAAACAGAAGGTTACCACCAGCAGTTCTTTCAGCTCACTATTTTGGGTGTTACAGCCCACTAATACTGTTTTGTTTCAGTCTCTCAATCTTGTTTCCAGCAGCAGGCAGCTGTTACCGGTGAAAAAGCTCTTTTAAACACACTGTACACACTACCATCTCACGCGCCTACCAGCCAACAAGACAACAAGTCTTGGCCTGAGTATTCAACTTATTATCTAATCAGGAGATGATGGTAGAAGATTTCATCATAACGAGTATAAATACAAGACCATTAAAGGATTAAAGTTAATCTCTACTCTGGCAGTTTTTGAGAGAGATATGTTGGTACTATTACTTAAAGAGTTGTTTTGATGACTTTCAACTTTACCTCTAAAGTACCAGCACTTTGACTTGAGTACAGCTTTTGGCTTCACCTCTGCATATGAGGTACTTAACGTGATCATTAAGGCTTTTGGCCTTCAGGACATAGACATCTAAAATGAGCATTACATACTGGCAATGACTTCAAATGAACAACATACTGATGCATGCTTCCCAGTGAGCACTGTCTCAGAGGAGTGTTGCATTTCAGTGGTGGTGGTGGTGGTGCAACGCTTGTTGCCATTACAGTACATATATATTGTTGTGAGTGCAGAGCCCAGCAGCACAACGGAGCCACAGAAAGGAGAAGAGGTGTTCCGTGACCGTCCGTCCACAGTGTTTCCCTGCACACTGCGCTATCGTTTAACATTTAACATTAAGTCTGCTTAATTATATATCAAAGTAATTGTTCATCAACCAAGAGCAGCACATGTGCCGTCATGTTTTCTTTCTCATGAGTGAAGAGAAGAGGACCAAGCTGCAGTAAGAGCCTCCATCATGATAATTTGAGCTATAACACATGTTTCTGTCCCCTTTATTATAAGTGTCAGCAGGATCACTCTTGGTTAGCTATTTGGCTGAATGGAGGTGTTAGCAGCACAACAGAACACCAAGCTATCGTTGTTTGATGTCAGAATTCTCATACATTTAACATTTATAACACCAACAGAACCCTCTACATTGAGAGGCTCTTTTAAAACAAATATATTTGCATAAAATTCTTACATTAATGTAAACTTTTGACACTGGAAATGTCTTTATATATTATTTCTTTGTGTGAATTATTTTTTGTAAAATGTCTTTACACAGACAAGTCCTCCAACAGATAGGTGGCCACAGACAACATGTGCAGACTCTGTGAATGCCTGATCTCCCGCAGTTGACAGGACATCTGTGACACATTTGCAAAAGCCTCTAGAAGCAGCCCAGTCGCCAGGACATTTTTTTTGTCATAGTATGTTTCTGCCAACCACGGACACGTTGAATGTCTTCATTTTTCCTTTTCTGTCAGAGTGACTGACATAGTAAATGGAGTGACAGTCATTGAAAGTTAAGTGAGATAATAACATGTGTATCAACCAAAAACGTTTATGGGTCAAACAAACATAGGACTTTCACCCAGGAGACCAATGTTTGCGACCCGTGTGAATCCAAAATTTAATTGAATACATTTTATACTTCTATGAGGTCACTTCCATACTTGGGTACCAACGCCAGTTGCACAACATGCATACTTATTTTACTTAACAAATGTACTTGTTTTAACCCAAACCACAACTCTTCCGAAGCCTAACCAAGTCCTTTTGTTGCCTAAAACTAAGCAAGTAGTTTTGTTGTGTATGTACACCTAAAAAGTAAGTAAGTTTATTTAGAAAAAACGCTGTAGGCCTATGCATTTAGCGAGCGGAAAGAGACACCCTTCCCCGACACATCCAAAATGCTAAAGAGGTACTTAGAGCAACATAGTTAGAAGCTTTGGGCACCTGACCAAGTGTCTGTATTTGAGGAGTTGGGAATCAGAACGTGTCGCTAGACACGTAGAGGGGAAACCAGTTTGGTTGCTTATGCACAATTACATAATAACGAACGAGACACAATATGAAAGACATTCTGCCACCAACACACATACCAACATATTTTCCAAGCGGATCAGTGAAACTCAGAGGCCCGTCCAGCAAAAAAAGAAACGTATAGAGTTCATCAATTACTAAAGAATGATGCACTTGAAAACGGGACCAATTAAATAGGAAATACATATAAAATCAAATCATAAAAATCAAACCCAAATCAAAGCAATGATATACATTCCTTACCTATAAACGGTTACTTTGCATGTCTATAGAAAAGTCTATCCTCATTAGAATTAAGAAAATGAGAAAACTTTTGCATTCATACAAAAAGGGCCAACCGTGTTTAAGGGGCTGCACCATGGGTGCAACGAGCATTAATAAGCTACGTATATCACCTGCCGCTTCTTATACAATTAACAGCAGGGTTCAAGCATCACTAAGGCTGACAACATATTGCTCTATAAGCAACACCACAGCGGGTGTAAGCCAAACTCATTACTGCAAAAAGAAAGCCTGCACATTTTTGACACACCACGTAATGCACACACTCAATGCTACGCTGTGGTTGTTGATGTTCTCTTCTGGGGAGTGACTTGCAATCCATAATGTTGAGCTTGGAGAACGAGCACTGTGACAGGGATTATTGAAATAGATGTGTTCACCACAATGAAGATAGAAGTTGCCAACTGAAGGTAGAAGATCCAATAAGGGCGTTGTAGCTGAACCCAGGATGCAGGTGTTGGCTGTGCAACACGTTGGTACCGAACAGTCTGAACAGCCTGGGACAGCGTCCGACGTAACATCATCCAGCCACACGGTGTGTGTAGCTGTCTGTGTGTCACCACTAGTGCTCTTATGGCAGGTTAGATCCGATTGACAGTACAGAAGAGTGATGTCACCGTACAAATTGTCATGGAGGGTGAATAGAGCCAGTAGTACACCATTCATGCTGGGGGAATATGTCACTGAGGCTTAACTGTTGCTGGAGAAAAGTTGCTGCTTGCAGCACACCCAACACGAGGGCGCAAGGCCCGTCCTGGATGACCGTTATGCCCCCACTGCTGCACCGAGTCCCTTCCCCTCCAGTAGCTGCCTGATAATGATTAACATATTTTTGTTATTAGAAATCTTTTTCTCCGGTACCATGGTTGCATTTGCCGATAGGGTGGACAATCTGAAGAAGTTGTGGGTTTTGTCAGGGATTGGTGGACTTTGTTTGTGTATTGTGTCAAGCCTTGTTTTAAAGGGACGAAGGACGAGGTGGTTCAGTGTGGTATGGCAATTTAGGCTGTAAATTGTTATTTATTCTCTAGTTCCAGAGTGAGCAGGCCTCTCCCTCCAGGAGCCTGGTGTCGGGTCATCAGGGAGATTCAGCTCACTTGGTCTGGTGAGAAGATCTTGCAGGTCTGATTTATAGCCTCCTGAGCCCAGTCTGCTTAGGTGTGCTATATCTCTGACAAGGAATTTAACCTGACAATGGATGGACAAAAGTGGAAAAACACAGCCAACAACAACGACAAGATACGGCCAAATCTGAGGCCGTCGTAGGACGTAGGCAGATATACTAAAGAGAAGCTAGCAGCCTGTCCAAGAAAAAGACCAGAGAAAGTGATGCAAATGTAAAAAAGACAGAACCTGCAATGATAGACCAAGAAGCTGTTGCGTAGCGGTAAAGCAGGTGCAGTAAATATCATAATTCCTTGCATCAACTTAAGTTCCAAACTACACCACTCATGCTCTGCATAATTTGGGCACTGAAAAACCCAGGCAAGTGATTTCAGCAAAGTACCCTACTCGTTTGATTTTCTTACTTCAGTGCTGATGTTGTGGTCCGTGGAGAGATGGCGAAGTGCTTCAGAGAGCACAATGTCAAACTGATGAATGAGCTCTGAGTCTTGGATTCCGACAATCCAACATCACTGTATGTATTCATTGGATGTGACAAAGACTATAGAGTCAAAAGTCACACTGGCCGTGCCCTTTCTCTCCACAAGCTAATGGACGAGTCTTCTCCACGAAACAGTGGAAAATGGCCAGTGAAACAACTAATGAAAGAACTCCAGAAGCTGCTGGAGGAGATGCAAGGTGTACCGACGACGTTCATTGATATCATTGCTGCCGTCAATCTATTATTATGAAACCCAGAGAGTCCGTGGTCTGAAAGCCCATTTGTCTGACAGCCTGATATCCCAAAAACAAAGTTGATTGTTTTTCCGGGGCTAAGTGCTCCCAGAATACACAGCACATGGCTAATGATTAAGCACAATGGTAGCCAAGTCATCACCCGACTCACTCTGGTTGGCATACAATGACATTCTTACCCAAACCCTGACTAGTCTCGCTCCTCATGCCGAAACCCAACCAACGAGAGCAGAGTAGAGAGTCACGCCAGTCGGAAATAAAATCAGAAAAGTCCGATGATATCATTCTGCATAGTAATTATCCATGTGCATCTGTTTGTAGAAGGGAGAGAGTGTATTTTCAGAACAACAGGCTGTCAGAACAAAGGTAGTTTGTCTTTGGGATAACGGGCTGTCAGTCTAATGGGCTTTCAGGACGTGGGACATTTTTCAGACTGTTGGGGTTTCGGAATAATCGTCCGGCGGAACAAAGGGCGGTCCCCCATTGAATCGATTTTTGTCATGTCAGAATTCTCTCAAGCTCACTTGAACATTTAGCTGCTTGCTTCATGGATGGGGACTTGGTATGTTTGGTGTCTCCATTATTTAGACTTGAGCCTAACTTAAAACAGTTAATAGGAGCAGTTGATAGGCCCCCATTCCTCTGCTCTGAGCAGGGATGTGTATTATTTTCAAGTCACATAATCTAGAGAAAAATTAGAATACAGTTATTGACTGGTATTCATTCATTTAGACTTCACCCTGTGTTTGTTTGAAGCTCTGTGATTGGATGGGCCTGAGCTCCAAGTGGCCCAGCCCTACGAAGGCCCACCTGTGGCTATGCGTGTATTTTGTTTGTTTTATGAGTCAAAGGTGCAATTGAGTGTGAGAATATGTGACTTGCTCACTAAAAGTGCAGTTTTTTATTCATCATCACCTGCTTGAGAGCCATCTACAAATATTGTTCTAGATTTCAATATATATGTGTGTCACTTAAATTTCAATTAATTAAATTTGCGCCTTTAGGAAATGCACGCTGATCCTGCTGGGAAATGTTTTCCCCCCGCTATGTGTTATGAAGTCAATTTTCATTCACAGTTTGTATCAATGTAAGAGTGTAATGGGAAGGAAAAGTGTGTTTGAAAATGATTAGTCATTACATACTGCAGCAAATACTGCAAGGAGTACATGCTAATGAGAAACAAACACGTTATGCCTTTTTTTTATGCCATTTCATCACAAACACGGGCGCCTGAAGACGGAAGGGGAAACAAGCGCACCGCCGCAGCTGGAAAATCAAACCGCGGCGTTACGACTGATCAGAGCCTCCCCCCCTCGGCGTAGGTAAGATGAAATACGCCTGAGCTTCAAGATGCATACCTCACTCTCTGTCCGGCGGTTATGAGTGGAAGGAGCAGCTGAGTGTTTGAAGGTGTTTCACAGGGGGCCATTCTCCAGCCCTGAGAGACGAGCAGAGAGTGTTGCTGATCTCCCGTTACACTTCATTTGAGCCTTTGAATGCATTCACTGGATGTAATTGTTCTGAGGCTGAGGAATAATGGGACCACTTAGAAACAGAATACAATGGTATAATATACTTGTGTGTGTGTGTGAGTGCTGCTTTGTATCCAGTTACGTCTTTCAAAGATCTTCCAGCTTCCAGCTTCTCCGGGCTGTGTATTGATTTGTAACTCCATCCTCTGGCCTCCAGTCCTCTGTCTTTACACACTGGTGTACCGGCTGTTTTGCCCTCAGCTCATTTGTAATGTTTCTTACTGACATGTTTGTCCAAAAGAAGAGTGTCTGGGGGCCCATTATTGAAATAGGACTGCCACTACGGAGTGAGCAGAATTTACCATCAGAGCCGACGGCGATTTAGAGAAGATCATCCGTTGCATTAAAGCTTGGACAAAAAGTTTGTTCAGAGTGATGACTTGACTTGTTTTGAAAGGACAATATCAGATTCTCATGACATGATTTTTGTGGTGAAAATAATTCATGGATATTATTGCTTGCGATATCCATAGAAAAAAAATATATATATATTGCTATCAATCAAGGTCCTCTTCAACTGTGTTTATTGTTCATTTTCAGCTGACTAAAACTAATTTCATCCGTAAGAATGCAAGGTCTTTCATCAGCTGAATTATGCATAGCCCATATGTAAAATATTCATCAGCCCAGTAACCAGTAATTGTGAAGCAAATATTATACCCAAGTAGCCTGCAAGTACTTCCAAAATATACTTAATCACAGTACTTGAGAAAATGTACTTACTTACATTCCAACTCTTATTAGCACACAGTATTAGCATTGAACTGAGGTCATGTTTGTGTCCACCTGGACAATGTGAAGCTCCATTATGTTCACCAGCTAGTTGCTAACTCTGTCTGCTGTGTGCAGGTGCCTCACAGTGGGTTTATCAGAGCCTTTTCCCTGGAAACAGCTGCTGCTGGACCCGCGCTAAAAGAGGCAACAACGTTCCACATATAGTCATCTGGTTCATTGTAGCTTGATGAGTGCAGGTTTGATGTTTTCTGACTCAAATCCATATTCTGTGCGTTCTACATATTCTGCGTTTCTGAACATTGACATTTGTTCACATTGGTGTCTTTTTTTCCCACACTTGTTTGTCAAAAAGCCTATTTCCAGAGCAAATTATGAGCATACAGTACGGCACTCATTACACATGAAATGTTTTCAAAGTCGCACGGTGCAACTCATGTCTGTGTTTAGAGAGGTTGAGCTTGCTGTGCATCCTACGCATATATCCTACAGCAAAGCTGATTGTCGCACAACTAAGCTGACTTTTTCAACTTTCTGGCAACACGGCTTCAGATAGGGGAAATTTGCATTAATTAGATAGGCTCTTTGAGTAGCAAGAATATGCTGCAGGATGAATATATTAAAAGGAATTTTGAGACATGCTATAAATACTAAACAACATTGTTTTTCACAACTCGAGATAGATATATAGAAGGGTAGACACGGTGTGTGAGCTGTAGAGTGGCTTACCCATCAAGCGCTTGTTAACAGAAATGGTTAGTTCAAATAAAATAACTGATTAAATACTCCTTTTTCAAATGGAAACTTTTGCGTACCTGTTAGAGCTTCATCACTCTCAGTGGAGTTGTTTCCCTGGTGTTTTCAAGGATTTTAATTACGAATGTGCCTCCTGGTTTAAGGACAACATTCAGTAGAGTACCTTCCAGCTACAAGCTGTCAAAAGTCAGCCAATTAAAGCATATAATTATACCTTTTTAGCATCATCAAGCTCTTATGCTGCTGCTTTCGGTAAATATGCAGGCTTCAAACTCACTGGTCCAACGGAGTACTCAGGGGGTTAGGCTACTAGATACCATCTGTCCATGTGGCACTGGGAGCTGTGTTGTTGGTGGTCTGTAGAGGCCTCCGAGGGCAAAAAGGTCCCATGCAAGGGGCCAGGTATAGTGCAATTCAAGAACCCTTAGGCCCTGATCAGAGAGGTTGAAAACGGACTGCATTGATTTTTTGCTAGGCAACCACTGAATGACTGCTGATATTAACCGAACACAAACCCTGAACTTATGCTACCTAACAGTTAATCGTACAATTTAAATGAACGAAAACAACTACTGCACTAATTTGCCTCCATGCCGCATGTTGTACATTCAGATCCTGGTAACTAAGGTTGGAAAAGTCATATAGCTGTGGGTATCCAGCAGGGCCTGAGAGGTCACATAGAGTCAACTCTTTCAATAGGAAATGTAGCCTTCACCTGTAAAACTGACCCTGATCACAATATTTCCCAAACCTTGCAAGTCATCATCGTAGCGGCCTTGCCTCATTAGCCTCCTCAGGGACAGGGAAGAAGGCAGGCCAAGAGGCCTGGGTACAGGGATCGTTGCTTCGGCAAATGGCTGGGAAATCAGAGTTGCCCTCGGTAGCAAACTCAAATTTCCAGAAGAAATTGCCGACACAAACCTCTGACCTGACATTGCGCTCTGGTCAAGAACAACAAAACAGGTGGCCCTACATGGAGCTAATGGTACCCTGGGCGGAAAGGATTGAGGAGGTACACGAGCGCGAGTTTTGAAAATAGCAGTCTGAAACATCCCGATCGAGTTTGGTTGCAGGGGCTTCCCAGGGCAGTCACATTGAAGAGCATTGGTAGACCTTGGGGTCAAAGGTCAAGCCTGCAACAAATTGGTCATGGACATCACTAGGTGGGCAGAAACAGCATCCAACGTCCTCACGTACGGTACAGGAGGCAAGACGAGGCGGCTGTGATACCCTATCGTGTAAAGATTTGACAGTAGAGGTAGATAAAACACAAGATAGAACATTATTAAAGAAGAGACAGAGAGTACATGTGTTCTCATAAGCTGCTGGCTAGATGGAGACTTGTGGAGTCAATGATGTGAGGGTTATGGGATAATAATGACATGAGTGAGATGATAATGACAGCTATTATCGTCATATAGCAGCACTTCACCAAAACAGCTTGCGAGACTTAACTGTATCTACATCGCCTCCGTAGGTCAGGACATAGGAGTCACGGTGACACGTGTCATTAAAAAATGACAGGGTCGTTACCATTTGTCAATCTGGATCGTTGGCGAGCCCTTGCATTGTGACGCACCATTTGATATATCGCTGTCGGAGCGGCGCGTACTGTCCTTGTACCAGATTTTATGACCGAGCATTTTTCCCAAGGCTAACATCAGCAGTATAAAAGCATCGGCAGCATACTTCAGCAGGCCTTCCCTCGCAAACGTCAATTCCTCAACATCAGTTTCCTTCAGGCATGTCATGCAGTGTTATTACTGTGAATTAAATCTCGGCAGCTTTATGATTATTGTATAGCCATATGTCATAAAAAAGCAAATTTGTTTCCCACTGGTGGTATAAACCTTTTAATTAAATATGGTATTTGCAATGGAGCAATGTATCTTAATAGACTTTATTGCTGCGGAGGTTTTGAGGTACAGGCAACATTTATAAAGAAGACTTTTCAAACATCACAATGCTGAATGTGTCAAAGGTACATTAACATCACACTGCTGCTGCTGTGTATGGGAGCAGCTATTCTGAGCTTTTGATGAGTCAGTGAGGTCACCACACGGGGAAAAAAAAAAAGAATAAGAAAAAAAATCCACCTGAGACAGACAGCTGTGTCGGTGCTGGCGGGCTTCCTTCTGCACCGCAGAACAAACAGCAGCATATGAAAAGAGGGGCCTCGCTTCAATTATGCATGTGTTCAAATGAGGTTCTTGCAGTGTTGGCTCCTTTGCTTGCATATGCATAGGCAGCAAACTGGATCTCTGAACTACCTTCAAAGACTTTTGCTAGTCAAGTTTTCCTTACACGTCACATCAAGCTGGACGTAAAGATGCATCCACACACTGGAGTCTGTTCGGTTGAAAATGGTAGGATATGAAAACGGCTCAGAGATTTTGGTCAAACAAGCGAGGCCACCAGGTTGTGTTCTTGACAGAGTCCGAAGGGTCTTCTTTATGGAAACGTCCCATCTTGACTCATTTGTCATGACAATTAAAGTTCTGACTCGTGGGCAAATCGGGGGTCATGTCTGCCCAATTTGATATGGAAATTTGTGCCCCCGACCCCCCCAATATCTGACATTGAAGGATACAGCACCAGTTCCCTCTAAAAAAAACAAAGAAAGCCCAATATTTAGTATTAAACCGACACTAAAATGCACTGTGTACCAGTCGGGACATCGGGAGCGAGTATGAAAAGGTGTTGGTGTATTCCTCTGCACGGCTGGCACAGATCTCTGATGCACAAGTAGACACACATGTGTGGCTGCACAGGTAAAACAGACCGTTTGAATCGCAGCATTACGGATGAAGATGTTAAAAATAAATAATACAGAGTTAGGGGATGGGGGATAATATTCTAAGAAAACACTCAGAATTTCTGAGATTAAAGTGGTTAATTTATGAGGAAAACCCCCCAATTTTTTTGAGAAAATAAAAGAAGGTATTCTCAGAGATTATAGTCACAATTTTATGAGAGAATTTTTTGTCAAGGAACCTCTTCACACCACATATAAATCCTAAAGATTGCTGTTTCCTTTGTCCTTTTTGATGGCCGGCCTCTGAGGTCCTGAAAGATACAGGCATGTTTTCTTTCACGTTCTTTCTGTGTTATTTTATTTCATAACTAAATACTAATATTTGATTTCTCCTTAATTTGTGACTTTATAATCTCAGAGATCATTTAAGGTTTTTAGGCGTTATTTTTCTCAGACAGTATCCACTTTTTTCAGAATACAACCGCACCTCCCAATATTTACTTTGTTTAACCCATAATACTGATAAGCTGTCATGGAATACCCACACAATAAAAAAATAAAAATGCGGTTAAAAGGTTAAACATAGTCTTTTTAGACACATTTTTGGCGTTAACGTGTGCAGCGTGTTAGAAACGCGCTGGAAAATAAATTCCTGAGAAAAAAAATCATCCACTTCAGCGGTTCATCCCCAGAGGTCACGTCTCGTGTAAACACACCGGGTGTCCTCACCTCTTTATTCGACAATTGCCAGGCGTCTGATGTTAAAGTCACTCGTGCTTGTAGACATAGTCTGGGACTATGAAGTGCAAGTGTTTTGACAGGCTCATAATATATCTCTCTGTCGTGCTTGGCAGTGCCGATCAACAATAAACATGCCTGGATGCCTGTTGTGAGCTATTTTACAGCTCTTGAATTTTGCTTATACTTTTTGTGGAGGAGAGACACTGCCTGCATGATGTTCAACACTTTCGCTGTCTGGAAAGTGAAAATTGAAGTTTGGTAATGGGCCTTGGTTGGTCCGGTGCTGTGACCTTGCAGTGAAAGAGAGGTCTGTGTGGGAAAGATGGTCGAGCCACAGTTAAGTCCAGACAACAGTTACCATGTGTCCTTAGGCTGGGGGTTTGCTGTATCATGTAATACAATGGTACAATTATGGATACATAATCAGTTATTTACTGATAGAAATATGTTTCCCAACTATTAGAGGATCACATGGTCTAATCCAGTGGAGACTGGTACAGTAGATGGTTCACAATGGCATCCAAAGACAAGTCAAGAAGTTACTATTTCTTAAGCCCCTTTCCTACTGGACAAAAGAAAACTGACTAACACCCACTGATATCTGCCGTTTGTCTTCAGTGAGAAAGGTTACAATCTGCATTCATTCCCAGGGGGCTAAGTGACTGCAGTAGTGTAGTATAGGTATTAATCGGCTCCAGCTTCGATCGGCAGGGATGAAAACATGGCACCCGGGTGCTCATTTTCACCTCTTTTTATACGCATTTTGTTTTAGTGACTTTGTTATGTCCGCACTAGGTTGGCGAGGACTAAAAACATAACAGACAATAATTGCAAAAGAGCAAAGCAAGTAAAGTACAAGAAAAAAGCACAACATAAAAAAAATACATATCATTTTAACAATACATTCTATTTCCCTTAGAACATCAATGGAATAGAGTATAATATTGCACAAGACTAAAATATATAGGTGAAGTTTCCATAAATTTCTCATTGTGTCCTCCAACACTTGGATGATGCAGATGAATTATATGTAGCATTTTTATTTGGGATAATAAAGTACTGCATCTGTATTTTTTTGCAAGCACATTCTTTCCAGCTCCAGTTTCATGTGGTCCAGTATAAATGTCCTGCTATTATTCACTTTAAATCACAGTTTAGGAGTCTTTGTTCCATTTTTGCAAGCAGAAATTGGGGCTCGTTTTGTATCATTTATGATAATATTCTCCTCAGCAAAGTAAGTATGGAGATCTCAGACTGCAGCAACATCATTAAAAACAAGGTCCAGTGCCGGGGCAGGAAACACGAGTGTTCAGACGATAGACACCCTCATCTCCTATCAAGCATAAGGCCAGACCTCTTTCGTATTACGGTACAACAAAGTATTGTTTTTACAATATAAATATTCTTATCTTTTGTTTCCTCGTAATTATAAAATCAATTTGTAATGGCATTAATTTGAAACACTGCACATCGTCATACTTAAAAGATGGATGACACATTTTTAATTAAGTAAAAACAATTACTCATGAGTGTTATGCGACACGTATTTGTTTGCAAAAATAATCAGCTTTTTTTCTGATGTCTAGAATCAGCTTGTTTTTATACGATCATAATGTAACTCATGTACTGTTAGATGGAGACAGAAGGAACAAAAGACAAAAGAAAATGTTTGCATTAAACATTTCTGCAAAATTTAGAATCACACTGCCATGAGTTTAGTTTTTAGAAAAAGAACAGCCAGTGGTACTTGTGGCCTAATGGTACATGGGTAGTCCAAATTGTTGCAGCAGAGGCCAAGTGATCCTGAGTGATCCTGGACAACCCCCAGTTTGTAATGCAGGATTTACATTAGACATTTCATGCAATGATGACAAGTTATTTTTGACAGACTCAAAGGGTCAATGTGTAGGATGGAGTTGCAGATAGCAACAAACCAAGCGTGTATGAGAAAAATGATGGGCGACGCAAAAATGCTAAAAACGTGACAATGCAAAAGACCCTCTCGAGAGCCAGTGTTGGCATTGTCTGTGTTAGGCTACTGTAGAAAAATGGCAGTACAGTATGACAGAGGACCCACTCTGTATAGAAGACAAAATAAAAAGATATAAGCTAACAAAAACACAATTCTTATTCACAGGTGATTATACAAAAAGAAAACACTTATTAATATTATATTCCATTTCTGAAAAAGATTCCCACTAGTTTGTACACGCTGGATCTTTTAACAAAGCTCGAGTAAACAGATCTTCATGTGTCAAATTGGTGGCGTACTCCTTTAACTTGTCAATGGAAAGAAAGAGAGAATAAATAACTACTTTTTGTCTTTGTTTAATTTCATACAAGCATCAACACCTGCAATTAATTATTATGGCACCCCTGTCGTACAAAACCCGTATAACGATGTTTTAATTTCATTACAATTACTAGCATTCATGTTTATGAGCTGAGGAAATTACACAACTCTGGAAGCTAATAGTAATGTAATACAATCTGGTGCACAAAGCCGTAGTGAATTTCGGCTCAGGTGTGGAGAACTACTATTATTGTACATTAGGGGAGCGCAATATCCACAGCGGATCCATTATGTTTCTGCTTGCATCATCAAATAAAGCTCATGGCTGATTAGCTCAAAGGTTTTTTGTTGTTGTAATTAACTTATTTTCATTACACTTATATATGATCTTTGGTGTTTTATCTACATACACAATATTGCACAAAGTATTGCTGGAATAACATTCCTGTAGAATGCATTACACAGGAGTTCAGAACGCAGAGTTATCTCTGCCATACGTAATCCTGTGGGGAGATCATGCACTCGCTTGTGTGTGTGTGTTGTCTGTCTGTCCACAGCTAATCTCGCATACTACTGGACCCATCGGCATATTTCCTGTGCTCATTTATTAATGTATGTTTCAGGACTTGTTGTGATGATTGCAAATGTTTTAAGGGAAATAAATTTAATGACTGTTTTATACCGCCGTTGACCACTGACCTCACTCCTGCTAACTGGCCAGTAAGGGGTCACAAGTGATTAACGGCTGCTTCACCTAAAGGCATTTCCAGCTATCGCCAACTAAAAACAAGCCTTACCTGTTGCAGGCCACATTTCGGCCTTTGTCCTGGCTCAAAAACTGACATCCATGGAATAGTTGGTCTCATTTTGAATTGGTTAGCATGACCGTACCCACCATTGAGGTTGCGGAAGTCCGAACATTCTCACTTTATGACTTTTTGTGTGGCAAAAAACATGGGACAATGCAAAATGTACTGACTTCCTCATCTGATCGCCCTCATTGCGATGCGCGGCGAAGTGGATGATCTTGTCGTTAGATGACATTTTTACTCAACACGGTGCTTCTTTGACTATGACAACAACTTGAGGAAACCGGCAGCTGAATCAATCTAAGGCCTGATTAAGGTAACTTGCTAGTTTTACCAGTTTTACTGCTTGTAGTTGAATGCCACTCATCCCCAGACAGACATCATCTGAGCAATAGGTCCTCTGTGGTTGCGCTACAGCAAGCGGTGTCTGGCGATGGCAGTTAGTGAGTTTCACTTTCACCCTTGTATAGCCTAAATGTGTTTACTTTCTTCACTGATAACAGCTCAGTTTTGGGAACAGAAGAGATATGGGAGCAGATGAGAAGACTGAGAGAAAAGGGGGGGGAGATGATGGAGGTGAGAAAGGAAGAGGAGGTACTGCCCACTGTGCCCAGGATAAGATTAGCATTATCCTGTTCCCATTCAAACTATGTCATTACCACAGAAATGGATGTTTTCTGGTTTATACAGTGGTTTCTAGAGGCTCAATTTAACAACCAAAAAATAGCACAATTATAGTGTAATGATATAGTATTATTGTATACATATTTTACTGTAAAACGCACATTTTGCTAAAGTTCAGGTGCTGTTTAAGATTCTATAATTCAAAATGATGCAAACTCAAACAAAGATCATTTTACCAAATTATTTCTAACACACATTGGCAGGAGTCAAGTGAAGAGTCACGAAAAGAAAGGGACAGAGGGTGAGAGAGAACCGTAGCATGAATTTGCTTTTACTTGAACTCTTTGGTTAAACAATCTTTTACAGACGTTTTGGGATCATTTCAGCTTCTTCCGTATTATGTTTTTTTTTTTCCAGGGGGAAGAGCAGATAAAGCAGCTGAGGTCCCGTTAAAGTGTGCATGACGCTGAAACAAATCAAAGTCTATGTCGTGGGGGATAAATGAATTGTATTTCTTCAGCCACAGCACACTTTACAGCCTCTTCATGTGATGGGAAAATAATTGTCTGCAGCTGTTGAGTCCTCTCATTCATGTGTGCGTTTTTTTGTTTTTTTTTACAATGTCAAGGCATTTGCTCCGTTTCATGCTAAACGTGCATGGGGAGGCTGTTGGAATAACGGCACCGCTTTGAGGTTGAGGTAACCGAATGGAAACTGCGGCGCGGGCACCTACATTATTCCCAGGGGCCCCGCACGGAGCGTTTTTCCCTCCCCAGTCTAGAAATGGAAACCTCCTTCCGTCAGACTCCCGGGAAGCACATCTGAAATTCATCCATCAGGTCTCTCTGGTGTATATAAATACCCATGTGGAGCAGTCACACACAGGTTTTGTCCGATAATATGAGGCTCACAGATGGGAATGGATGATTCAAGTAGGTGAGTAGGTAAAGTGCCGCCAGCAAAAAAGCACAGCACTCTGTTTCCAGGCCTATCTCCCCAAATAAAAGCAATCAGCGAAATATTAGGCTTGCTGATCCACATTTAGGGTTGCGGGGAATCGTCTCCCAACATGGCCTTCCTGTAAAGAGGTCTACCGTAGAGACCTGCTGTTGGTGCTTCAGGAAGTAGGTTTCCTCTAAAGGTTCTCTCTGTGAAAGCGATTCTTTGACATTTTGGATTTATTTATTTTGTCCTCGCTAGGCTTTTGTTAGGGGATGGGAAAAACATTAGTGTGCCTGGCTGAACGGGGAAGACAAACAGTGTTAACAATTCACTTTCAGCATAGCTCAGAGGCAAATACACAAAAGTTTTTTTTTTACAAAAGTGACAAGTGCTAAGAAAAGAAACACACCGGAGCAAAGAAAAACCCCAAAATGTCAAGGTCTGTGGTTATTTGTTGCATTTTAAGTTGTTTAACCTTTTACTGCCGTGCATGTATCCAAACACATTAGCCATTAGAAATGAAGCAGACGGTTTGTTTTTGTGACGAGGTATAAAATGATTAATAGCTTTAGGAAATGCCAGATGTATAAATATCACTGTTAAAACATTTACACTCTAAGCATCCAGAGTCTTTGGAAAGAGCAAGCTCATAGTGACTGAGAGAGGAAGTGCTGAGGCACCTGTCGATGAGGCCAATACATATCTGGTTATTTCTGTGTATGTGTCCAGAATTAGTTTATTTCTTATTGGTAAGCTGTTTCCTACGTAAGCCCTGGGAAGCAAGTTTTATTGGTTTTTGTTTTTCAGACAGCAATGTTTGTCTGTGTTTCTTCTATGCATGAAATATTACATTATATATCTTATTATATATATTTTTTGCCTGAACTAAATTAATGAAAGTCTTGAGAAAAAATAAATAAATTATTAAAAATAATAACAATAATAGTAATAGCAATAAAAATGATGATAAGACAGCATTAGTTACCCCTGCCAGGAAAACTCCCTGCCCTTCATTTTTTTTCTTTTTTCTTCTTCTCTGTCTCCCTTTTTGTTTCAACTTTCAAACAACAAACAAACCCCCCCCCCCCCCCCCGCACCCTCCATTGTTCCTCAACACTACATAGATACACATTCACAGGAAGAACCTCACACAACAGGCTGCCCTGCACCGTCACCAATACACACACACCCCCACACCACAAGATCTCACTTTTATTATTTTTCTCTTTTGTTGTTTGTCGATAAAAGGGTGAGAAACATTACACCGTCGGAAAGAAAGTGAATGAATGTATTGACCAAAATGTTGAACTTTCTTTGAATGCACACAGTAATTATGTACCAAGGATTTATTTTATTTGTTTTAAATGAAATGCTCTGACAAAACAATAGTTTATTGGAGTTTGTTTTTTTGTGGAGAGGCAGAAATTCAAAGCTTTGGCCATTCCTTCAGAACTTCGATGATGATGTTCAAAGGTTTTGACTTGTGTCCCAAACAAACAGCTGAGGCCAGGCGCTTCATTTCAAACAAAATGAAATAATGATAGCGCCCAATGGTGTGTATACGGTTCATGTCAGAAGCTCGGTGTGCTGAAAGCTCACACCAGCAAACCGTTTCGTGTTCCTCTTATATCTCCTGTGACTGAGAAGCGGAATTAGTTGGGAGGCATGAATGTTGAGAGATGGTTAATGGCTCCATGCAAGATTTAGTGATCTTCGGGTTCCTCAAGTAGTTTACGCTGTTGGCAATTATGTCGGCATAAATCAACCCTTTCATTGCCTGTGAAAAGCAAAAAAAAAAAGTCACTTATGACGCAGATTTATGGCGTCATAATATGGGCTCCGTTACCCCCCCTCCCCCTCCGGGGGGGCCATGTAAACCCGCAAAAGTCGAAAACATGCGGGCCGCGTCAGATGGTTAATCGCAAAGGGAAAACCTTAACTCATTCACACACGACGAGTACGCGTGCAAATCCAGCTGTTGTGGCATTTTGGATGTGGAAATGGGGCAAACACAGTGACGGTGTGGTGTGCCCAGAAGTAAAAAAAAACTGGCATTGAGTCATGCCACACCATCATACATGCTAGCTGGGGGGAATGATTCAGTGCACGCTGCACGAACGTGGATTACATGAAACAATTACAGTATATAACTCAACTCTTTGCTGCAGAGAGCACCGCTGGCAAACAGTCTTCTTCATTAACTGCAATCATGTTTCGATAAAAGAATAGATTATTCCTGACCCCTCATTGTTTGTGTAATAATAATTCAGATTTATTGGTCCTTCATCATACACAATTGGCACATCACATTTTGTATAATGATCGCAGTGTTCCACTGTACGGAGAACCAGAGGCCAGAAAACACGCTTTAAGCAAATCAAACAAAGCTCCATTTACAGAGGAAGCTTGGTCGGTTTTGAGGATCGGTGTTAGTGTTGTAGTTGTAGCATACTTGTTGGCATAGCGATATGACAAAAAGGAGTACCAGAGGGGAGTACCATGAAAGCAGGATTAGTGGAGTTTTCAATGTCACAAAGGTGCCTTTCTTTTAACCTGGCTAGATCGTCATGGTATCTTGTCGACTAACCTGGTTCGGACCAGTTTGTGTTCAGAGATTCTGATTGAAATCGACTCTGAAAAAGCGTACTTCGACCTGTAGGCACCATGACTTTACGAGGTTTTCCTAAGAGGGAGACGGACAAAAAAATGTTTCGCTAGCACCAACTGTATGCATCATGTTGCGATTTTTTGCAGCGGTAACATTAGATGACATTAGTGTTGCATGAAAATCTGCGCAAGATTATCGTTTTATTTGATTCGCAAAGTTGTTCTTGCTCTCCATTTTCCCACGCTGGCTATAAAGGAAAAGTTCTCTAAAATCACAGGTAGCATACACTCATAGTTCAAAACATTATTGATCAGTATGATGTCTCCTTGCATATGAAATGGGGTAAAATTCAATACAACCATAATGTTACCACTTTGGGTTATGTTTTCAAGATTGCTCTGGATTTTGCCATTTTACACTGCTGGTATATTGCAGCCAAAGGAACACTACTAATCAATACGATTAATTCCACTTTGATTTGGTCAATAACTGTCAAGCTGTCACGGTAGAACTAAACCGTCTGCGCTGAAAGTGCATTGAGCAGTAAAATAAATAACAAATTTACACAATTAAGTCATTTTTCTGCCAGCATTCCTCTCCTGCCCTTTGTGCAGCAACAGTGTTGCTTTTTGCTGTAATGTTTTTGTTGACCAGGATTAACAATGCAAGTAAATAACCATCGTGGTATCGGTTATTGCTGATTGGGGCTTCAGGCTCAGTCTAGCCAGCTAAAGCAAAGAAAGCATGGCTCTGTCAAACTTGTTGGCTCTGTCAAGTGGCACTTAAATCCGTTCGACACCAGGTGCATTTTTATTGAAACTGATCCACTTAAAATCACACCTGTGTGATGAATGTAGCAAAGATGGACGTTAACGCAGCCATAAATCCTCTCTCTCTATATGTATACCTTTACCATGGTTTGTACGATCGGGGAGCTTAGCGGCATCGCTTTGCTGTCCGCGGGGGATTTACCTGTGCAAGGCTGACCGGCGGCAGCGTCAAGAGTGACGGGGCCGGGCTACTGTGCAAGAGGAGAGGAAGGGGGATCAGGGCTTTAGAGGGAGGCTGCAATGCCTACAGCCTACAGTAATCCCGGATCACAGAGTTAGCTCCGTTAGCTTCTCCCACTCACTGCGGGGATTAGAGACACTGAGCTGACCACTCTGATGAAACACTTTCAGTATCTGGCGGACTGACAGAGACCTGTCAGGAGAGAAGGGGGTTATTCAGGGGGCGATGGGTGGGGGGGATCACCTGATACAGCTCTGATGGCTCTGTGGCTTTCTAATGAAACCAGAGATCGTGCCGCCCTAATTAACGTTATTTCCATGTGGGCACGGGCTATTATGAAAACAGCACAGTGAGATTATCCTGCCAGTATTATCTACAGTCAATAAAAAAAAAAAAAATACCTACAGTTCTTTAAGAAACCATACCATCTGAGAAACAATAGCCTTCGTCCAAAGCTAAATCTGCAATGCATTATTATTGTTTCTTTATGTGGGTCACATGATCACATGAACCTCATAGCTGTGTCGTTGACACTCATGATGTTTTGGTTCGGTCTGACCTGGTTGAACCGGGTTTAAGGTCACAGACTTCAGTACAAGGACTCATAGCATTATATATTATATATAAATAATATATATTTATCATTTATCTAATCGTTTAGCAGGTATGTTCTTTTGAAGACAAATAGCTCATGAAACTTGAGAGTCATTTCTGAAGAAATTGCGGTTGGATGTTACGTACATAACATTTCTAAGGTTTGTTGAAGATCTGACACCAAACTGGATGCTGGCTTTAATCTGCATGAAAAAAAGCAGTTGTAGGACTATGAACGAATTATTTAAAAGTAAAAATAATAACCATAATGTATGAGAGACGCAGAATATTCTAAAGTTATTTGGAAAAGCGGAGGCTCAACTGCATTGCTGGCTTTAAATACCCATAGTGTTAAAAAGCTTTTGAATATTCCCAGTGTATGAAAGATGTGGATAATGTCTGAATGGAGTATGAATCAGTAGATAAGAGTTGAAATTGCATGAAATAGCAGCTGAAGCCATATGAATAGTTGGAAAAGGGATGAAGAATACAAATAGCGTGCAATGACAGAAGCTTAAATGGGAGTTTTATGAGCTTGTACTGAGAAGGAGTTGTGGTTTCCTGTAATTGTTTTATTTTTGGAATAAGGATAAAACATCAGCTGAGGTCTAAACCCTGAATTGAGTTGAACTAATAGCTTTTATTTTAAAAACTAGGTACAACCCTAGTTTTCTGTTAGCATACAGGGCCCGTTCTAGCTGCAGCCTTCAGTACTATTGCTGGCTTTAAAAGTTGAAAAATACCAGTAACATAATGAAAGATGTGGAATATTGTGAGGCTTACATGGAGTTTCAAGCTCAAACTATAAATAAGTAGAGAAAAAGCCTGAACATTGTGTGTACAGGTATGAATGTGTGTGTGTGTGTGTGTGTGTGTGTGTGTGTGCGTCAGACTGCACTGATTAGCTTGTCTCAATCAGCTGTGTCTCATCCAGCAGCAATCAAAGTTAACTGCTGAGAAGTCCTCAGTCAGACAGTTGATCTCACAGGGATTGAGTTGAGGCGCACCTCTCGTACCACTGCTTCCCAGTCAACACCTGTGACTCTCTACAGTTACAGTAAGGATTTAGGACTCTAAATCGTATGAATATTACACATTTTCCTACATTTAAATCTAAAATGATGTATGAAGTGGGAACATCTTCATAGGATTTTAAAGAGGCTATAGTTCTAATGTAAGAATTTGATAAGGGTGCTTTTAGAGAGTTTATTATTTTGAGGAATTTAAATAGATTTAAGAGTTAATTGATATTCAGAATGTATGAAAGATAATGAACATTTTGATAGCGGTATAAAATGCATACAAAAACTTGGAAAATGTGTAAAATTTTAACATTCCATCCATGCATTTTAATCAAGAACTTTTATCGAAAAATGTTGAATGTTTCTAAAAGTATGAAAGGTATGAAAGAGAAAAGTAATAGCACACATGTCCTTTCTATGTTCGATTGAAGTCTGAAAAATGTGGAAGGAGTTGACTGACAAAAAAAATGCTGTGGAATAATAAATATGTAAAAGAACAAAGGCTATGTTCTTCTATATGAATTCAATATAAAGTGTGAAACAATACTATCACAAGTGTAAATAAAGTGAATACGTTTTCAGATTCAGAAAAGTTGGAGGGGATAGTTTGTCACATAATATCGCTCACCGGTGGAACATCGAAACAATGGTGAGGGTCTCAATGACACTGCACACAACATCACTCTCATTCACTTGTATGGACCAATTGTGCAACCAAGTGGTAAATGTGAACAACAGAAGGAAACAGTCTAGAACGCATTTAGGATCACAATAACACCAGTAACATTGCAGCAAAACAAAAAACTGACGATATCAACGATAATTCCACTGCCCCACTGGGGGTGCCGACCTCCACGGGGGTCTTGAGAGGCAGGTCGGAGGGAGAGAAAAAGTCACGGAAGGCATCTAAAATCCACAACGCCTGGAGCACATTGGACGAAACTAAACAAACATCACAAACGGAGAGCATTATTTATTCACATTTATTTATCGGAGCATACACAATAATGACTCGCAATCAGCAGGGGTAGCAGCTGTTGCGCCGGTTTGCAGCTCTCTCCGTCTCCCTCTCGTTGACGGTCCCGTCACTTCCCTACCGATCCCCTGCTGTCTGTGGGATCGCTGCAGTAGACAAAAAAAAAAAATGGTATCAAGACGGAAAGTTCTATTTGCAGCCATGAAAAGTATGTTTTCATGCTCCACTTTACTGACCTTTTGTTATTCATTTTAACAAAGAGCTTATGAAGAATTAACTAGGAGTGGCGGATTTCACGTTATACCATGGTTACTAAATGCATAATCAGAGAGGTCAAAGTCACGCCCCGTCCGGTGGACCACCATGGGAACTTATTTGAAAATAAAATGATATATGGTAATCAACAGCTAGAGGCAAATACTATTTTGATCCCGCTTGAATTGTACCATTCAAAACATGTATGTCGTTTGTCAATTTAAACAATCATTTTGTTGTTAAATTGTAGACTGTGAAAATACGTAATTAGACAGACTACAAGCCCGAGAGTCGCACCAGTGAAGTCTTTCTGTGTGATACCGGTATGTACTCACACGAACAGCAAGTCTCTCTGGATAAAACACATCGGGTTAGATAACTTTCCATTTTGCATGGAACATAGCTAAGTTACCTAGCTCACTAGCTAGCCAAGGTAGTGGCCATGTTGCCGATGGTGACGTACATTCAGCAAGACGAGACGAGAAACAAAACTTAATGATACCACGGAACCTACAACAAACTGCGACTTTCTTGACTTGCAAAATGATCTTTTAAATTGACAAACATTCCATGTAATTCATAATACAATTCAAACAGGATTAAAAAAAATGTGTCTTACCCAGTTGACTACCGTACATTTTTTTTTTACGAAATAAGGTCTCATGGCGTCCACCAGACCGGGAGGAACCTCCCCTGTACAATAAACAGGGGACAGTGTCCCTTGGCTTCTGATAGCCCCACGACAAGGCACCTTTTATCGTTCTGCGTCATTATTAGATGCTTAAAGCAAATGACGTAGTATATACTAAAGGGGGTGTGAAAGTCAGCTTGAGTAGGAGTTGCGGCTTCAGGTCTTAACTGTGGAAGAGCATGCAAAGTGTTTTCAGGGAAAAATAAGCATTCCTGCAACCAATGAACACTTTACGCTGATTAAAGCATGAGCGAGTCTGTCATTTACACAGCAAATTGCTTCTGTCATATCTTAAGTGCCACTCATTGCGGTTGTCTCTGTCAGGCAAACCATCCGACGGCTCAGGAAGGGAAAGCAGGGCTTACCCCAGGCTGTTCTCAGCAGGGGGGGGGAACTGCTGACCCGGACAGGGGACATCTTCTGGCGGTGGAAAGAGCACTTTGAGGAACTCCTAAACCCGACCAACATGTCCTCTGCAGAGGAGGCAGCGCCTGAGGACCTAGGGGGAGGCTCACCCATATCCCTGGCAGAGGCCGCTGAGGTAGTTAAAAAGCTCCTTGGTGGCAAGGCGCCAGGGGTGGATGAGATCCGCCCTGAGATGTTGAAAGTGCTGGACATAGTTGGGCTGTCCTGGCTGACACGCCTCTTCAATGTCGCATGGGGGTCGGGATCAGTGCCCATGGACTGGCAGACCGGGGTGGTGGTTCCCATTTTCAAAAAGGGGGACCGGAGAGTGTGCTCGAATTACCGGGGTATCACACTACTCAGCCTCCCGGGGAAGGCTTATGCCAGGGTGCTGGAAAGGAGGCTCCAACCGTTTGTCGAACCTCAGATACAAGAGGAGCCATGCGGATTCCGTCCCGGCCGTGGAACAGTGGACCAGCTCTTTACCCTTGCAAGACTACTGGAGGGGTTCTGGGAGTTTGCCCAACCAGTCTACATGTGCTTTGTGGACTTGGAGAAGGCTTTCGACCGGGTCCCTCGGGGGTTCTTGTGGGGGGTGCTGCGGGAGTATGGGGTGCCGGACCCATTACAACGGGCGATCCGGTCTCTGTACGACTGCATATGAGCTGTGTCCGCATTCTCGGCAATAAGTCAGACACGTTCCCGGTGGGTGTTGGCCTCCGCCAGGGCTGCCCTTTGTCTCCGGTCCTGTTCGTGACTTTCATGGACAGGATATCTAGGCGCAGCCTGGGGGTGGAGAACGTCAGGTTCGGGGGTCTCGGGATCGCCTCTCTGCTGTTTGCAGATGATGTGGTCCTGTTAGCCTCCTCGGATCGTGACCTCCAGCATTCACTGGGGCGGTTTGCAGCCGAGTGTGAAGCGGCGGGGATGAGAGTTAGCACCTCCAAATCTGAGGCGATGGTGCTCTGCCGGAAACCGGTGGATTGCTCCCTCCAGGTGGGGATGGAGTGCCTACCTCAAGCGAAGGAGTTCTTGGGGTCTTGTTCACGAGTGAGGGTAAGATGGAGCGGGAGATCGACAGACGGATCGGTGCGGCTGCAGCAGTACAGCAGGCGCTGCACCGGACCGTCTTGGTGAAGAGGGAGCTGAGCCGGAAGGCAAAGCTCTCAATTTACCACTCGGCCTAAGTTCCTACCCTCACCTATGGTCACGAACTCTGGGTCGTGACCGAAAGGACAAGGTCGCGGTTACAAGCGGCTGAAATGAGCTTCCTCCGTAGGGTGGCCGGGCTCAGCCTTAGAGATAGGGTAAGGAGCTCGGTCATCAGGAGGGAGCTTGGAGTCGAGCCGCTACTCCTTCGCGTCGAAAGGAGTCAGCTGAGGTGGTTCGGGCATCTAATTAGGATGCCTCCTGGACGCCTCCCACTGGAGGTTTTCCAGGCACGTCCAACTGGGAAGAGACCCCGGGGAAGACCCAGAACACGCTGGAGGGATTACATCTCCCAGCTGGCCTGGGAACGCCTCGGGATCCCCCAGAATGAGCTGGAACATGTTGACGGTGAGAGGGAGGTCTGGGTCAGCCTGCTTGGCCTGTTGCCACCGCGACCCGACCCCGGATAAGCGGAGGAAAATGGATGGATGGAGGTTGGCCAGCTGCTGGTGATTTTATTAAAGGACCAGTGTGATTTTTTTTTTTTTTTTTTTCTTCTTTTGAAAAACTGAAAAAGATGGCAATAAAAACATGCAACAATAATGCCTTGTTATATATTCCATGTAAAGTCAGGTCAAGGTTTGTTTGTTTGTTTGTTTGTTTGGAAATTATGTATTTTATACTAACCATTTGTACATTCAGCTTTAATAGCAATCATAAGAGTGAAGTGAGTTCAAACTGCGGAGTCGGACTCTTAATGTATAATGTATAATGTATGAGAGGCCGTGCAAGATGCAGCTTTTTTTCAAGCACCGCTACCGGCATTATTTATCAACTGTGTACTGAGTCATCACGCCGAGACAAACCCCCATCCCTCACTTTCTCCGGGTTTGCAATGGAATAGCTGATTTATTTATAAACACATCACTATTGAAAGCTGGGCATAATGTATCTCATGAAAATGGCTCATTGAATCAGACCTAGCCTAACTTAGCTCTCAAACTAAACTTTTAAGAAATAGTTTTTGAGAAATATGCATTTTTGCCTTTCTCCAAAGATTGGATGAAAAGTTTGACACCAGTTTTAAGTGCAGAGCTGGTGCCAAATTGTAATTAGCCTAGCTTAGCATCAAGACTGGACTGTGGGGGGAAAACAGCTAACCTGGGTTTCTTAAAACATGAAGGTCTATCTTTCTACATTATCCAGTATTCAAAAAGAGATGTATATAATAGTTATATTGATCCAGTGTCTGTTATTTCATCCACTGCCAAGCTAGAGTCAGGCGTTGATAGCCTAGCTTAGCATTGAGGTAGGAACCAGAAGTAGTTGGAGCGCCTAACTTGTCATTTTTACATTACGGTTTATGTGCAGGTTAAGCAAAGAAGGTACAACATGTTAATCAGTGAGCTTTACAGGTGTTGGTTGGTGTATTTTTGGATTTGAACCAGGATAGCTGATTCCCCCAGCCTCGAGTCTTTGAGTTCCACCGCCTCCAGACTCCCTTGAGAAAACCTAATTCTACTGCAGCAGGGTTGGACAGTCTGCCCTGCTCAGTCCTTTTTCTGGTTCTCCCGTGCCTTGCTTCCCTCCAACGGGTCCAGCAATACGGCCTGGTCCTCCAGCAGTTTGGCGTCGATATTTGCTCCCTTGATGCGGGCAGTGAGCTCAACGTCCTGCAACGTCAGGCGGACACTGCTTCCTCGTTGCACGCCCGGATTGAGTCTGAGCTGAAGGGGTTTTGGTGAACCTGCATGCCATAATATTCTCGCTGATGGTCCCGTTTGCTTATCTGGGTCATGTAGAGGCATCAGTATTACATTGAGACTGCTCCATAACCAGTTTAAAGTTCTTCGCAGTAACTTTCAGTACACATTCACTTTAACACACTTCATTATTGTAACAGAACAGTTGCAGATGTATTTGCATGCCATTGCCCATTTTGTTGAGGGGACTTTCATACCACTCAAACGTCAAGGCAATGTCAGGTTTTGGTATTTAGCTTCTGATTGCGGTACACAGTAACTTCTTCTGTCACCACTGTGACACTTTTTTACAGCTGGAAAGTCATACTGCACTGTTTCTCTCCACCTACATAGGCGCTGTGCAGACAAGCCTCTTCTCTGGGGATCAGCAAAAAGCCATTCTGGGAAATTGAGGAAATCACTACTTGAAGAACAAGTAGATGAGGCAGTTTGAGGGAACATGGTTCATGGAACATGGAGAAAAAAAAAGGTAAATTACAACACTTCATCACTCCTGGGACACACTGAACATCGCAAATTGATGGTATCTAACAGTGTGAGAGTATGCGCAGGTGGATTTTTTCCCCTTCACCTCAGAGTCAGTAATGCATGGCATTAACCTGGATCTTACATTTTATTTTTTTTATAACAAGTGGAGATACACCGCATTCTACTGAGACCACATTTAATTTTCAAGGGTTTGCAGATAGTTTCTCTAAGAGCTCCCGGTTATGCCTCACCGCTGCAGTGATGGCTCCATTAACGCCACCAGGCCCATTTAACCTAGTTACCGCTCATACAGCAAATGAATGTTTCACTTCGGTGTTCATGAGGGCCCTGGCGTCACATTTTAGGGCTTGGTGAGATTAATGGCGTCAGTCATAATGTGGTAACATCTACCTCTGTCTCAGGGAGGGGGCCCGGACCAGAACCCCCCGCCCTCCAATATGTGACCAACATTTCACGGTTCTCCAGCCGCTTTCTTTCAAGGACATAGCAGAGTGAAGCTCCGCGGCTGCTCGTAGCTAATGGACCTTGAATGTTCCAAAAGAGTGGGCTCCTCACTCCGGAGTGTGGCAGGCCCTGATTACAGAAGTGACAGTCTGGACATCCAGAAGAATTACTATGATTGTTCTGCCGGAGTCAAAGGAAAGGGGAGGACCCGTGGGATAAATCACTCTTTATCTAGTCTATCAGATGATTCCATAATGTGTATAGCAATAACAATTTCTCCTTGAGGACCCTTGAGTAGTGTGTGCTGCACTTACACAACTGAGTAGATCTTTGTGAGTATAAGACGCAGTTGAGAGACCATAAGAAAGAGAAAATTGTATCAGAGCTCCACCATCCACACAGGCTTTTCTTTTTGGATCTGCATGAGCTTTGATTTTGTCCATCAACGCGTCCAGTTCACTTGCATCTCCTGCGACATGTTTCCCTTTTGCAGGCTTTTGAATAATCCCATTGATGGAGAAGAGAGTGTTTACGATTACAAAAAAAACACAAGTCATTCTGAAGCCTCGCCAATGCCAGCTCGCGTTTCTCAACAGCAAGCCGGTTCCTCTTTCCTATTAAATGTCTACTCAACTTGAGTGTCAACAAGTGTGCAGCTCTGCAGATCAATCATTTTCCTCCAGTCCTCTCAGACATTACTGGGACAACGTAGAATGAAGCATCAATTCAGTCACAGCCAAAGTAAACAGAACAAAACAAACAGCCATTTCTTTGCATATTCACGAGAAGACTGAAAAAGGTTTCTTTTTATGGGTGATTTGAACAACTTAAAGTTACTGCAAGAACTTTTAACTGGTCATGTATCAGTCTCAATTTGATCTTGATGCCTCTATATGACCTTCATAAATAAACAAGACCATCATCAAGAACATTGGCGATTTCTATGTTGTTTTTCTGCCTCATGAGGTCTGTTTTCATGAGTCATCGGACAAAGCGATTTACAACATGCACGACCAGCCCACCATGTAAAGACCTCTTAGCTCCGGCTTCGCTGCCAACTTCAACCTGCATTCAGAGCTCCGGTCTCCAGAAGCACAGTTTTGCTTCGCTGCTCCGACCGACCTCGCCGATCTAGATGGGACTGGCAAAATGACCGTGACAAATCTACAGATAGTAACCTGAATCACTCCGTATTTTGCTTGGGTGGATATTGTAGTGTTGGGTGTAAAAAGGCAACACAACCACATGGTTAGGTTTAGGAAGTGATCGTGGTCGATGTTAACTTTACTGACTAATGACACACTTGACCACCAAGTGAAGCACAACTCACAAGGACCGAATCACGGGACCAACGATATAACGAGTCACATGAGTTACGACTGACGTGACGATACTAACAACTCGCGTGATTAACGTGACAAAATAAGCCAACATTTACTTTTAAAATCACACCGGCAGGTTCCTGGTTGAAAGTCCTGTGTCCCACCATAAGTAGACTGGCGTCACATGCTCTTCCGTCGACTAATGCCACAGGAAGGTTTACATTGGAGTTAGTTGACAGCACGGTGCATCGCCATCCATGCGTCGATATCTGATACCAAGGGGCACTGACAAGGTGGCGGAATTTGAAGAGCTGGGAGTGAGAACAGGTTGCTTCCATATTAAAGTAATGCCAATGCCACTTCCACAGTATATTGTTTCCCAAACTACAATCTTTTCCTCAACCTTACCAGGTAGTTTTGTTGCCGAAACACGGCAGGGGCTTGCACTGCTCGCTCACTCTGCTGGACAGTGGGCCATTAACATTGCAAAAAATGTTGACATTGGACATTAAAAACATCGTCATTGGACGTAATTCTCTAATTTGCAGAACAGTCAAGTCCTGATGTTCTTTACGACAACAGGTTGCTGGTGTCTGTTATGTCAGCTTTTAAAAGTACTTAGTGAGTCAGGTGTTATTAGACAATACAGTAATGATTGAATAAAATGGTTCCAAGAAACCACAACTTCCTTTTAAGTCGGTTAGCTGTGTCGGCATCAGGATGCAGGGTTACCTCGAAGCGAATGTAAGAGTGGAGCCGAAATGAGCTCTGTGCCGCGTTGCGCCTTGAAGTCTTGAAGGACATGCCGTAAGCCCTCCACCTTGTGAGCCAGGTCATGCGTGCTTCCTGATATACTTTTTCATCCTGTCGGCGATAGCGTGGATTACAAATGTCCTTTTTCCTCTTTTTATTTTTTTTGTTGTTTGTGACGAGCAGAATGTCATTCTTTTGTTCCCCCCCTCAACCTCAAACACGGCGCGTCCCGGTCCACCAGCACCCCTCCCACCTTATTGTTTTACCGGCCTCCTTTCATTTACCTGGCCACTTCAAAAGGCAATGCATAGTCAACTCCCCTCCTGAGATGAGGTCAAACACATACAGAGCATTGCCCACCACTCTTTTTATTACCATAAATGTCAGTAGGCCTCTTCATCCTTTACACACTTTTATTACACCAGTGGAAATGTCAAACGTATTTGCAAGTCATAGCACCGTGATGGCCCTCAGGCTGAGGAAAAATAATGTTGTTTTTTTTCTTTTACAGCTGCTCTCTGTTGCACTTCAGAAAGCTTAAATCATGAAAACTGACTATTGCCCCATCTGTGTTTCTAATATATTTTCTCCTAATGGGCTACAAATTTTTTCTCTTAGATCATCCACTGAACTCCCACTCGGAGGCCATCAAATATGTAGACCACCCCAACTGTGTCATCCCAGCAGTTCCTCACAATGACATCTTAACATATAGGAATACGTCCCAGAGGGATACAGTTGCCGTGCAGCAGCCGCACAGGAACTTTGCTGCTCTTCTCCCTGCTTGGTTCGCTCTCAGTGCTGCGTAAGCTCTCGGCAAGCCAAGGCGCCATCTCTCTTCGTGCATAATGATAAACTCCAGAGCGCATAAATTGAATTTGTTTCCTGACACTTTTTCTGCAGTTTTTTGCATGTTGCCAACACAGTGGCAGTTGCTCGCATTTCTGGCAGGGGCCGGCGGAGAGGCTTATTAAGGGTGACACGGTGGTGAGAGAGCACTGCTGACACGACTCGTTCAGAAGTCATTGGCATTCTTGGCTCTGTGATGTTGTCAGAGTTGAAACTGTGAGCTAGTGGTCATTGCGGACATCGACCTGAGGCCAACGCCAGGTGTGGTGACTTTACTATGCTACGCCCTAGGCTTTAATATATGGGGGACATGTTTCCGAGACTACCTTCCAAGTTATATGAGAAAAAAACACAACATGACAATTGGACTGTAAATATATGTTCTGCCTAAGTCAGCTTTAACAACCAAAACAAATATGCTGTTGTGAGCCAAAACTAGTTCAATGCAAAAACTAAATTCTACTGCAAGTGTCTAATAGCAACTAACTCCGATACTATTCCACACTGAATTAAACAAAATCTGGTGTACACGAGGAAAAGTCGTTCTGGTGAATAACCTGGTCTCATGTTTGTAAGCTAGTGTAGAGGGAAAAAATTGAGCACATTAGAAGCCCTAGAGCAGAGTAAAGAGCTCTGCGGCTGAGCTGGCCTGCTACCCTGCTCAGCTGTCTGCTGGGTGAAGGTGGAGATGGGAGGATTGTTCTCAGGTCATGGATGAAGGGATGTTTGAGCCCAAAAGCTTGCGGTGTCCACTGTCCCATAACTGAGGAGATTCTGTATGTGAACCAAGAGTGAAATTTGCCTTAAGCCTCCTCACGAAAAAAAAAAAGAAGAAGAACATGTACCACGGGATAAGCGGTGTCGAACATCTAGGCAGGAATAAAGATCGATGACAAAATCAATCTGAAGGCAATCCTATACACCTGTTTACACCGGGAGCAGTATTGTATTGTATAGTCTGAATACATTGTGATATGCAGATGCGAACAATGCGTCAATACGTGAGAAAGTACTGCGGCTTTCCTCATTAATCATCACCATGACCCAGATAGTGTATAGTCAGGTTAAGTAAGACCCTGCCTTCGAGGAACAAACAGACACAATATCTATTTCTCAGACAAACTCCACTGAGCTCTGGGCCCTCTACACAGACAGGAAAATAGGAGAATCGAAGAAAAGCAAATCATGGATTAATGGGATAACTGTCCCTCTAATGTGCCTGTATTTGCATTATTTATGGTATAACATATCACCTGCAAATACACAGGTGGAATAATGTTGAGTCCCTACCTCACAGAACAAATCATGAGGAGAGTGGTGGAGGTACTGTGGGTTAATCCAATTGAAATGTATCATGGGTATGACTCAGGACCTTGTAGCCTGCCAATCAGGAGAAAAACCTGTTCTCTTCAGCCGGGTCCCTCGTGTTTCTTACTTTTAGAGCTCAGGCAGCGGGGTGTGATCACACACTCCAAGCCATAATGGAAAAGTTTACTTCGGTTTTGTGTGTGGTTTGTCCACATGACCCATTTACAGCCAAACCACAGCCGGTACACACAAGTTTCGTGGACTCGCAAGAGATTAGAAACCCTGTCATCCCATAGGGCAGTGGTTCACAAACCTTTTTCTCAGCATTGCATCACCAGTTTTCTTGTCCTCCTTGTGCAACATGTAATTTTGCTTTGACTGAATCTAACCAACCTATTTGTATATAACCCTATCCCTAACGGGAGCACTTGGTGACATTATTAGTTACATCTGTGTTTGACAAGTCCAAATTTCTGCTGTAAAAAATTTATTGTAGACTGATGGGACGAGAAGTCTGTCACAGGACAATGACATTGCTTCATGTGTTAAATCACCAGATATGAACATAATTCCTTTGGAGACAGAGCTGGTGTCAAGAATTGTGTGCACACGTGTTTTGATGTCTTTCAGTGTATTTTTCATGTTGCCAAAAGGAGTCGCCAAAATCGGTCAGTCCATGTTAGATTCTACAGGGACTTAAAAAAATGACAATTAAGATGATTTGGGGATTTGAAAAATTCTGTTTAGCAAGTGAGTTTCTGACACTTTAAATGCCACCGTTGGCACGCACTAGCTCAACCAATGGCACACTTGCAAAAAGTGTGCAAAAGAGTTTTTAACAAACCACCTTGACAGTTAAAACCGCATACAAGGGAAAGGGTGTCCTGTGGCTCCCAGTGGGTATGGGAATTTCAGAAAACAGCAGAAGCTTTTGTCTTTGAGCGATGACATAACAACTAGAGTTAAATTGATTTTTAATACTGTGTCTCATTCTAAACCTGAATGTTTCGATTGCATCGTCACTCCTAATTAACTCTCAAATCTTAAAAAAACAAACTAGTAAGAGTTTGTACAAGATCTGTGTTGCAGCCCTCTCAGAAATCTGTCTTTGCCAGGTGCAACCTGCTCTTCCACTGTCCGCTTCTGTTCAGCAGGAACACCCGCACTGTAGACTTGGCTTTAGTGAAACGTGGCGAGAAATGACTCGGCGCAATCAAATGTCCCGTTGATCATTGTGCAGAGCGAACACCCTGCCGATCCTGTTGTGGCTGGCCTGTTGCAGTAATGCTCAGGAGCCCTTCGCTGTGAGTCAATTCCGCATGCTGACCCGACTCCCTCAAAGAAGACGCCTCTCCTGTGGCACCATGCGGCCAGACAGAACACACTCGTCCTCTCTGACATTCTTGCGTGCCCGCAGCCTGGGGAGAGAGCTTTTCATGCTCCACTGTGTCCACAGAAAGCAGTGCCACTTCAACTCCCAACTGCCGGGAGGCTGGGACCTTTTCTGTGTTACTGTGCTGTGAGTCATGGAGTCCGGCCCACTTTATCTGGCAAAATGAGACAAAACAACCAGGATCCAGGGTCTGGCCGTTGGTTCGTTATGTTGGAGGATAATTCGTTATTTTAACAACGTTGTATGGCCAGTTTAATTACAAATTTGAAAAGTTGTTTCTCAAAAAAAAGATGTACTTGCATTAAAAAATGATAATACAATGGTTTCAAAAGTGAAGGTAAACTGTGCATGTCTTTTGGTGCTTTTTAATCTTCTGTCATTCACTGCTTTACATGCACAAACATTATTGGAATGTTCCTGACATCTGAAACACAAGAAAGACGAATTCTTAGCAGTATTGAAAGAACCCGGGTTATAATAATTTATTCCTGCTACAGAAACCTGATTAACTGGCCATTAATCACTTGACCAGGCTTCCAAAGTGTGTGTATGTCAATGACAAAGACCAAGGACAAGTAGCGGCTAAGCAAAGTAAAGATCAACAAGACTAGGAATCCGAAGTTGTGTTTTGAGCTAAACGCTAGCATCGCCATGCTAACATCGGCGTGCTAACATAGTCAAAATGAGAACGCCGACATACTGATGTTAACAGGTATAATGTTTACCATGTTCACCATCTCACCATTAGCATGCTAATATTTGCTAATTAGCACAAAACACAACCTGCAACTGTGGCTGTTGGAAATGTCATTAGTTTTGCAAACCTTGGTCATAAATCAAAAGTATTGGACGAACTGAAATTTTGACCTGATGATTGCGCTAGATGAAAAATCCGGGGATTGGCCAAACCGAGGGCATTGCATCCTGGGTAAATGGGAGACCGATTGACCAACATTGCCAGCTGCCTTTACCTGATTTCATAGAGAAATCAGAATTCTTCTTAGCCTGCAGACAATCACATAGAAAAATAAATGTTGTGTTCTGTGCTGCCTTTGCCAGAGCTGAAGGCATCCGTATATTTACCAGAGGCACAGACAGTGGTGTATTTTCAAAGATACGACAGATTGTGCATCAATTAATTCTCTATACCAACTACAACTCATATATTTAATGACAAAGTGTAGTATCTGTTGTTGTCCTCATTGAATGTTTAAAGTCAGCAGACGCTGTGGCTACATACACTGGTAAATATGAGTCTAGCAGGACTTGTGTTCCAATCGAAGCGGAGCTGGAGCTGTTGGAGCACAATGATCTCAGGTGTTAATTCCTCACGCTTCAATAAAACAATCACAGGGACAAGTAAAAGTGAAGGAGAGGCTTTAGAAATGAAAACGAACCTTGATGGCTCTCAGAGCCGAAGATTCTGTAATAATGAAGACGACAAAAAAAAAAGATTTAGAAGAATAGCCATGAAATGAGGAGCTTCATTTCAAAATCAGAAACCCACTGGTTAGTAAATGTGTCGTCTGCTCTGATGAAATGATTGCTGGCATTACATTTAAACTCCTAATGGAATATCATTTCTGGTTATTTCAGGACATGTAAAGCAGCTCCACTTCAGATGAAATAATCACCTTTGGTTTTGCCCAACATGGATATAAAGCTTGCATAGAATGAAAGCCATTAATTTCAGAGACTATAGGCATTGTGAATCATAAATGCCATGCATAGGGATTTAACGGCGGTTTTAAGTATGGTATTAAACCCATCAATTTGCATTAATCAGCTTTGAAGTGTCTGAAGAAGACATTAAGAGCTTAGTTTCAATAAGGTTTATTTTCTATATGCTACAGTGGGGGTTTCACAGTTTGGGCCTAAAGCCTATAAGAAGGAAGGGAAGTGTTAGTCATGACTACCGCTACCGCTCAATGCAGTTTCACTGTTCCTCCAGTGTGGGCACTTGTGACCTGTGACACCAAAGATTGAACTTTATTTTGTAGTTTGGACATTTTGTTTCTCCATTTTTCCTGGTGTAATGTTTACCATGCTCGCCATCATAGTTTAGCGTGTTAGCACGCTCATATTAGCACTAAACACAAAGTACAGCTGAGGCTTATGTGAATGTGGCAGGAATTTCATCCTAAAATCATATCAAAGGAGACGCTAACCCTTCAACCAAATTGTGCGCATCCGAATAAAAGCTATGTTGCTGCATTCAGTAGCAGCTGTAGGCTGAAAGGTATATGGTATATTGCCATGAGTGAACTATAATGTCTCATAAAAACGGTGCATTTACTGCTTTTGTCAGCTGAAGGAAGGAGGATTTTTACAAACTCAAAGTCAGCGCAAACCCACATTTTTAGCTGTGAATGTATTAGCTCATTGGCTTTATCTTGGAATAGTAGTGTGTCTGTGGGTGGAAATAAATCAAACTCCATATTGTCCTGATCAAGCTGCAAGACGCTTTGGAGTCTGCTAGCAGGTAATGTCATAGAAAAACAGGTCCAGAGTGGAGCTAAACAGTTAGTTAGTGTTATTACTAATTGAATTAGTTGCTAGTTTCATGTCTTCGTCAATACAGCATGATGGTATGGTAACATCCATCCATCCATCCATTTTCCACCGCTTATCCGGGGTCGGGTCGCGGTGGCAACAGGCCAAGCAGGCCGACCCAGACCTCCCTCTCACCGGCAACATGTTCCAGCTCATTCTGGGGGATCCCGAGGCGTTCCCAGGGAGATGTAATCTCTCCAGCGTCTGGATCTTCCCCGGGGTCTCTTCCCAGTTGGACGTGCCTGGAAAACCTCCAGTGGTAGGCGTCCAGGAGGCATCCTAATTAGCTGCCCGAACCACCTCAGCTGACTCCTTTCGACGCGAAGGAGTAGCGGCTCGACTCCAAGTTCCCTCCTGATGACCGAGCTCCTTACCCTATCTCTAAGGCTGAGCCCGGCCACCCGACGGAGGAAACTCATTTCGGCCGCTTGTATCCGCGACCTTGTCCTTTCGGTCACGACCCAGAGTTCGTGACCATAGATGAGGGTAGGAACGTAGACCGAGTGGTAAATTGAGAGCTTTGCCTTCCGGCTCAGCTCCCTCTTCACCAAGACGGTCCGGTGCAGCGCCTGCTTTACTGCTGCAGCCGCACCGATCCGCCTGTCGATCTCCCGCTCCATTTTACCCTCACTCGTGAACAAGACCCCGAGATACTTGAACTCCTTCGCTTGAGGTAGGCACTCCGTCCCCACCTGGAGGGAGCAATCCACCGGTTTCTGGCAGAGAACCATGGCCTCAGATTTGTAAATGCTAACTCTCATCCCCGCCGCTTCACACTCGGCTGCAAACCACCCCAGTGAATGCTGGAGGTTATGATCCGAGGAGGCTAACAGGACCACGTCATCTGCAAACAGCAGAGAGGCGATCCCGAGACCCCCGAGACTGATGTTCTCTGTCCCCAGGCTGCGCCTAGATATCCTGTCCATGAAAATCACGAACAGGACTGGTGACAAAGGGCAGCCCTGGCGAGGCCAACACCCACCGGGAACGTGTCTGACTTATTGCCGAGAATGCGGACACAGCTCCTACTGCAGTCATACAGAGACCGGATCGCCCGTTGTAATGGGTCCGGCACCCCATACTCCTGCAGCACCCCCCACAAGACCCCCCGAGGGACCCGGTCGAAAGCCTTCTCCAAGTCCACAAAGCACATGTAGACTGGTTGGGCAAACTCCCAGAGCCCCTCCAGTAGTCTTGCGAGGGTAAAGAGCTGGCCCACAGTTCCACGGCCGGGACGGAATCCGCAATGCTCCACTTGAATCTGAGGGGTTCGACAAGCGGTCGGAGCCTCCTTTCCAGCACCCTGGCATAAGCCTTCCCCGGGTGGCTGAGTAGTGTGATACCCCGGTAATTCAAGCACACTCTCCGGTCCCACTTTTTGAAGATGGGAACCACCACCCCGGTCTGCCATTCCATGGGCACTGATCCCGACCCCCATGCGACATTGAAGAGGCGTGTCAGCCAGGACAGCCCAACTATGTCCAGCACTTTCAACATCTCAGGGCGGATCTCATCCACCCCCGGCGCCTTGCCACCAAGGAGCTTTTTAACTACCTCAGCCGACCTCTGCCAGGGATATGGGTGAGCCTCCCCCTAGGTCCTCAGGCGCTGCCTCCTCTGCAGAGGACATGTTGGTCGGGTTTAGGAGTTCCTCAAAGTGCTCTTTCCACCGCCCGACGATGTCCTCTGTCCGGGTTAGCAGTTCCCCCCCCCCTGCTGAGAACAGCCTGGGGTAAGCCCCGCTTTCCCTTCCTGAGCCGTCGGATGATTTGCCAGAACCTCCTTGAGGCCCACCGAAAGTCCTTTTCCATGGCCTCCCCGAACTCCTCCCATGCCCGTGTTTTAGCATTTGCGACCACTGCAGCTGCAGCCCTTCTGGCCTTCCGGTACCTGTCAGCTGCTTCAGGAGACCCCTGGGCCAACCAGGCCTTGAAGGTCTCCTTCAGCTTGACGGCTTCCCTCACCTCCGGTGTCCTCCACCGGGTTCTCGGGTTGCCGCCACGACAGGCACCGATGACCTTCCGGCCACAGCTCCGTGCGGCCGCGTCCACAATAGAGGCTTTGAACATGGTCCACTCGGATTCCGTGTCCCCAACCTCCCTCGGGATGTGTGAGAAGTTCTTCCGGAGGTTGGAGTTAAAGACCTCCCGGACAGGGTCCTCCGCCAGACGTTCCCAGTTTACCCTCACTACACGTTTGGGTTTGCCGGGTCTCTCCAACTGCTTCCCCTGCCATCTGATCCAACTCACCACCAGGTGGTGATCAGTTGACAGCTCTGCTCCTCTCTTCACCCGAGTGTCCAAGACATACGGCCGCAAATCAAATGATATGGTTACAAAGTCGATCATTGATCTCCGGCCTAAGGTGTTCTGGTACCAGGTACACTTATGAGCCACCTTATGTTCGAACATAGTGTTCGTTATGGCCAAACCGTGGCAAGCACAGAAGTCCAAAAACGAAACACCATTCGGGTTCAGATCGGGCAAGCCGTTCCTCCCAATCACCCCCCGCCAGGTTTCCGTCATTGCCCACGTGAGGTTTGAAGTCCCCCAGGAGAACTATGGAGTCGGTAGGCGGCGCCCTTTCCAGGACCCCTCCCACCGACTCCAAGAAGGCCGGATACTCCGAACTGCTGTTTGGTGCATAAGCACAAACCACAGTCAGAGCCTTGCTCCCCGCAACCTGTAGGTGCATGGAGGCGACCCTCTCGTTCTCCAGGGAGAACTCCAACACAGCGGCGCTCAGCCGGGGGCTCGTGAGTATCCCCACTCCCACCCGGCGCCTCTCACCCTGGGCAACTCCGGAAAAGGACAAAGTCCAACCACTCTCCAGGAGCTTGGTTCCAGAGCCAACGCTGTGTGTGGAGGTGAGTCCAACTATTTCTAGCTGGTATCGCTCCACCTCCTGCACCAGCTCCGGCTCTTTCCCCGCTAGCGAGGTGACGTTCCATGTCCCTAGAGCCAGTCTATGCCGCCGGCGATCAGCATGCCCAGGCCTCCCGCCCGACCCGCCGCCCGGTCTGCATAGCACCCGACCCCGATGGGTGGTGGGTCCACAGGGTGGCTGCTCCATGGTGTTTATTCGGGCTGAGCCCGACCGGGCCCCATGGGCAAAGGCCCGGCCACCAGACGCTCGCCTACGAGCTCCCCTCCTGGGTCTGGCTCCGGGAGGGTGCCCCGGTTTCCCTGGTCCGGGTGAGGTGGCTAAAGTCCGGGGGCTAACTATCATAGGGGTCGTTTTGAACCGCTCTTAGTCTGGGCTCTCCCCTGAAACCCGTTTGCCTTGGGAGACCCTACCAGGGGCTAATGCCCGGACGGTATGGTAACATTTAGAGTAAAATATCGCAATTTATTTTATAGAATACACTGCACATTTGTCTCCTTTATACATCAAAGCTCCATGTTTCAATTCAAATTGGTTTCAAATTTACTCAAATCCAATTTACTTTGTCCTCTTCCAGTCTTTATCTGCTTGATATTTCCAATCAACAGCTTGTCACCTAGAACATTATTCGATGACAAGTCTCATTTGGTCGTGTTCCAGCTGCAAAACATTTTGACAGACACCAGATAAAGACTTGTCAGTTGGCACAGCCATATTGTTTTCCCACCTTGCTCACCAGAAACCATTTCCCTCCAGACAAAACTGTTTTGTGATTGTGCAAAACGAAGAAATAAGCCCTCTGTCTCAAATGCCACTTGTCAAATGGATTTGACTGACACAGATTGCAGAGGATAAGGTTTCAGACCACAAATTTCCAGCCTGACGTACTTTGCAAATCTGGCTTACCAGTGAGGCATAAAGAACTGTCGTGTTCTCTCGGAGAGGTTTACTTTGGAGAAAACTTTGTCTTTCAGACCTTTTGACAGCATCTCTGGCTCCATTTTCCCTTAATTTATGACCCTGAATGTGTGTCATTGTTAAAACCTTGTTGTTTCTTAGTCACTCTTAAACAGTTGCCAATTGAACTTGTAGTATGTAGTAATGCGGAAGCATTTACATGCTTGCAGCAATTACATGCTGACAGCAATTATCGGTCTTCCATGCCTTTTCTCTCCTGTATCTCAAAAACACTTTTGGATGACTTTAAAGTCGTATGCAAACTCTGACCTTAATGTATTGAGTGAATGGGTTTTTTAAAACACTTTCCATAATTTTCAAACTATACGTGTCATCACGTCAAGGTAATAAAGAGTACAGATTAAATAAAGCAGACAGGGGTCCAACAGAATAATGTGTGTCACCAGTCTCACTCCCAACTTGGCCAGTGGCCCTGTGCTTCAAACTGTGAGGCTGGACTTAACCCTTTACTGTCAGTTTTGCGTGTCAATTATTGCTCGTTGCATGCATACACTATCTTTCCAAAATTAAAAAAAATACTTGCTTAGTTTTGGGATAAAAATAAGTATTTTTGTTACATAAGTAAAGTAAGGCTACATTATGTGCACAACGTAGTAACTTTTCACCACTTAAAATAAGTGACCATTGAGTTTTGGTATCAGGCAGTGTGCAAAATATGGAATTGACAATGACATCTCAAGAAAAAATATTTTTCACTTGCAATTGTCACTACAAATGTATTTTAAAAGTATACTAATGGCAAGCAGTAACCAATGTATTATTCAACTTGCAAATGATTTATTCCCAAAATATGAACAGTGTGTAAAAAAAGAGAGGATGTTCCGACGTATTACTCATTACCCCCTTTGGCTCCATTTAATCCCATGCTGTTCGTGAGAGCCTGGATTTAAGGTCGATGAGTTTTCATGTTAACGTTCATTTTTCTTGAGGAAACGCTTCTCTGGTTTGTAAAATGTTTCCAACTAAAAATGAAACACTGTATTGCAGCCAGACCTGACATTGCCACAAAGTAAACAGAACATGTATCACGAGTAATTCAATTCCAAACAACGGTAAGACACGCAATTGCTTTGATGCTGCAAGTTTGCAGTAAAATTGGTGCTTTCAAAAAAAGCACCAGGGTACATCTGTGTTTTTTGGACCAGCTCTTTGGTATAGAATTCAGCTGCTCCTCTATGATTCCATCTGAGGGCCTATATTTTGCAGACCGTCGCTGTAGCGCCTCAGTTAATTGTGCAATCGATCTCTGCCAGATGGTGACCCTCTGCCAGTGATGCAATAATGGGGACTGGACTCTCGCAGGTTAATTTTCTCTGGCTCGGCGAGAGATTTTCCAGGAGCCCCATCGTTCTTTGATACATTTTAAGATCTGCATCCTCGGCCCTGCCCTCCCGCCATTCAGCCAATTCACTGCAGAATATGTCATTTTAGCTCCATGTGGTTTCAGCCGCAACCATTGAAATGATGACAAACTCATCAGACCCAACAACTGTTTACTACCTCATCTGTATTCCGCAGCCTCATGTCCTACCATTATTTACAGCTCGTGGCCTCACTTCCTCTCCCACCTCAACCAAGTTGTTATCGCCGTCATCATCTCAAAAAGAAAAAGAAAGAAAGGCAGCAGTTCCGACTTTCACATGGGAAGCAAAACAGTCTCATATGCTCGGTATGGCAATTTTACTGAGGGGAAATATTTCACCTGTGATGAGCTCTGTGCCACAACACGTCCGCAGAGCACCATCCCTCTTCCTCAAGGAGTTAATAACATCCCGTGTGCATTTCTGGGCAAGGTGAAGGTCAGCACCGACATGATTTCAGCACTGCTCCATTTCAACTTATCGCTAATAAAGGGCAGCCACTCACACTCTGCTGTCAGAGTGACACAGCTGATCAGCCCCTCAGGTCCTCAGAGGGCCGAGGCTGTTCAGGCCGCAAGGTTACATCTTACAAACCTCCGCAGGCCCACTGGAAAGGAAAATCGGTCATATCTAGAATGATGGCATTGGGAAACTACATACAGCATTTTTGCAAAAATATTGTTTAAGCATGGTTATGTCAAATAACAAACTAGGTTGTATGAAATGCTGTACGAAAGTGGTCAAACTCAAAGGTGTGGCAAAAGTGTCAATACATTAAAATGAGCCCCTCGGGAGCATGAAGGCACTAAGCAAACTTCATGACAATATGCATATTACTTATATATTATTATATGTTGTGTGCATTTTTGACATTCTACCCTGAGATTTCTATCCTGGTTTCTAGACCTCCAAATACTCCTCACATCTATGAAATCTTTTTTTTTTTGCCAGCAAAATACATCTGGTCTCCCTTGCCCAGTTGTAAAAAATATCAGAGCCAATCATAGCCAATCCTAGGTTTGTAGGTGGGATTAAAAATGGGACACCATCAAAGCTTTACAACCATTCCTAGCTGATAGGAGCTGGAATGAGGGGACAACAAAGAGACATTTTGTCCCCCCACTTTCAGGTGTTATGGTAATAAATTGGTACCGTCTCAGACAAGTATTAAGGTTATAAATCAGAAATCAAAGTGATCTGACATCCAGCCTGATATCAAGTCCCAAAATGGCTCTCTCCTGCACAATGTCAGACTGCATAATGAAGTGAAAATTGGTGAAAATGCTCTCCCAAGAAAGCATCCGCATCAGGTGTTCGAATCAGAGGTGATCTCCAATTAGATATGTTGGAACCAGAAGTGATCACATTTGGACGAGAGGATGGAGCTGGGGAAAAGAGACCTGTAGTTAACCTTATAAACCGTGGTTGTGAACCCACACGGGTCCCCGGTCTGGTCATGGGTCCTCGAGTTTTGGGTGGACATGTGAAGACTTCTATCGCTTAAAAACAACTTATGTTTGTGTGTAATGGAAAAGTGACCCCTTCTGGTTGTATGAAATATTACTCTTCTGTAAGTAGCAAAATTAGGGTGTGATCCCATCTCTGAGATGCATGAGTGTGTCCATTACATTTCACGGCAAATGTTATTTCTCTTGTCGGAAATTTGGCCAGATGGTGTTGTATTAGTGAAAGTGAAGAGGTAACGAAAAACTTTCTTAGGATTCTTCATTCGACGACCCTGAATATTCAAATTTCACAGCAATCCGGCCAGTATTTGCAAAGATATCTTTCTCATTAAGTGTTGCACAAGCCAACAATTCAGAAAAGGACCAACAACAGCAAACTCAAACACGCTCCCTGACACTGAAGGTTCAGAATTTGATTGGCATTTGATCAAATATACCGAAGACATATTCTGCTCTGTTTGAGCAAACACACAGTCTGCCGTGAAAGTTTCCACACGCCGCGGCTGCTGAGCCGAAGTTCCCTGACAAGGTAATCAGCCGCCGGCTCTGCCTCAAATAGGCTCAGTCCTGACTGAGCTGTATTAATAAAGCAGACGATATGTTCAAGGTTATTACTGCTTATATAGGAGGTGCGCTGTCTTCTGCGACTGAGAGGGAAAGTCAGTGTAAATTGTTGAGGGAGAAACAAATATGAGATTCGCATATTGCTTCTCTCTCATCATCCTCCCCCTCAACCTGCGTGATATCATGAAACCTGGAGAGCAGCATCTTTTGCCATGAGCGGCTCCAATAGGGTTATTTATTCCGATTCATCAGATCCTGTTCTTTTCACAGTGCATGTTAGAAAAAAACACTCATGCAACACGACAATGCCTCCACGCACAAAGCCTGTTTGCACTTGCTGTGGAACAACATGACCTCTGACCTCAACTCCATCAGAACACTGACCGAGACCAGACTCTTTGCAGACTTTTTGCAACCGATGAACGGAAGTTACGATATTTGGAGTGACGCCGGTTATGGCTCTAGTAGAGGCAGCTACCTGTCAATCACAGTAAGCCCGCCCTAAAGCATACTCTGCATCTACTTTACTCTAAATGGACCATAATTTACTAAATGAACATCATGCTGTATCAAAGGAGACTTGAAACTAGAGATTGAGACCATAAACTCATGTTTACAATGTTTACTGAGGCAATAAATCTAGTGAGAAGTAGTCATTTTCTCATAACTTCTATACAATCTGACTTCTTTTTGCAACCGGAGGAGGGAATGCAAGTTTTAAGAGACTTTCGCATCGGCTTCACTCGGCAGGACCAGAGCTTGCCGCCTGGTCTGCATGCAATTTTCTATGTAGAGTATCTCTATTCAGCTGCAGGTAGCGTTGAGACATTATTACAGTAATATCATCCATGCCATTAAGAGGAGATTTGATTGACTTCTGAACACCTGCTGCTAAAGACAGAAATAGCCACGTAACATACATTTTTTCCATTTGATCCGTCATAATTAAACTGTAGCACATCAACCGAGGGACCAAAATGCACAACCTCCCTTTAACTAGTTTTTGCTGGCCTGTGGCTATAATTGACCCACGTGGCTTTTCGAGTCATGTGATAAACATGAATTAAGAGATAGCTAATTTCATCATTGAAAATGTAGCATGGCCCAGGGTTGGGTTTTTTTCACACTGCTCCAGCCTTATCGAGACTCCTCCAAAGCACTACATACTCCTGCAAAAAAAGAAAACACAGCTTCTTTTCATGCACTAATCAACTTTTGAAAGTTTATTTCAGAGGAAATATGCACTGTCATCACTGCATGAGCAGGATACTGCATCCATTAAGTCCTCATGCATTTTTTAACAAGCATAGTTCCTGTGTACTCCTGCAAATACAAACAAAATACACCTTTCACCAAGATATAAAGACTTTAATTAGCAGCCGGCTTGCTTGGAAACGCTGAGCTGTGATGTGTTAAGCAGTACCCCGACCCCCATCCTGTGTGTTTCAAAGAACATTTGCAATCCCAAGAGGCGGATATTGGTTTCCCTTTTTTTTGTTGTTATTCTATTATCAATGTCCCCTTGTCTCGACCTCACTGAAGACGGCCGGTGTGTTACAGGACAATGCATGGACATGCTGCCCAGACGGTCGGCTCCTGCTGGTTTCTTCTGCGGATTAGCCATGAGGAGACGCGCGCATGCCTCCCCAAACAATGCTGCCCCCTGAGCCCGGTGCGGATTATAATGAAGACACAATATCCACGTGGCCATGGACCTGCTGGCCCCTTCTCTCATCAAGCCTGTTTGGGTGATGTTCCAGCCGTACAAAACACAGCCAGTTTGGGGAAGCTGCCTTAATCACCCTCTCCAGAGGCGCCACGTGAAGGTGAGAGCGAGTATCAAGACTTTTTTTTTTTTTTTTTTTATCACCACAGTACTGTGATACAGACAGCGGCGCTAGTTATCCCTGGGTGTCTCGCAGCTGGGGCTTTTCACAAATCAGCAGAGGAAAAACTGGTTTTTGGAAGCATTCTTGTACTACGATTCATGTTTGGAGTTGGGGCTTCTCAAAGGTTTGACAGGATAATAAGAGTCAAAGGAGTATTCCATTTTGTTACTGGTTCTTTCTTTCATAGTTTCCCTATCACTCATTAAAACATTGTATTCTCTAGTTTATTGTAATAGCTGGGCCCATTGATTTCATGGTGACCTTTTCTTGAACATGTATAAATGGACTTTCTTGCCGATGTGGTCAGGTGCTCAGGTTTCCGAGGGCTTACGACCCTGCATGTGCACATTCTGTAGATATTGGCTCTAGCTTCCATTAGCAGACGTCCCAAATAAAGAGCTACTTGGAGCCCCAGCAGGGTAATGGGAGAAGCAGGTTAACGTGCTTTTATTGCTGTGCTGAAGCTAATGGACTTGAGATGACTCACTTTTGGTGAGCCCTCCAAATGAAATGGTTCATATAATCTGGACAAACTTTTGGCTTGTGTGCAGTCCGTCTGATCGCCTGAGTTAGCGTGTTTCAAACTTTGTCGTCATATTCCCAGATCTCAGCAGTTGACTTGATTTCTGATAAAAGTGATCGCTAGGCCTACAAAAATAAGTGGTAATATATCAAAACTGTTCTTCAAAGGTGCTGAATTTGAAATTCCGGGCGCATGCTATAGCTTCAAACGACTCTCAACATGGCGCTGGCTGAGTCGGCGGCTAGAAGCTAATGGTGCTAACTGCGTCAACAGCGCTGACAGAGTTCGCCTGAGAGGGAACCGGAGGATGGATGGCAAGCTTAGGCTATGCCCAGTGTTGTGCAAGTTCACATTTCACAAGAGCCAGCTCACAGTTCCAATACAGATTCAAATTAACTAGTTATTTTGAATTTTGAACTAAGTTTACAGTCCTCAAGAGAAAACTAGTTCACGTTCATTTCCTCCGCCAAAGTCAAAGTCAAAGTTAGCTTTATTGTCAGTTCCACAATATGTACCGAACATACCGAGGAGTTGAAAAAAACGTTTCTCTCCAGTCCAACATATAAACATATAAAGTGAATACAGTGCAAATAGATTAAAAAAAAACATTTAGACAATATATAATTTAGCAGCAGTCGGACATAGTCTTAAAAGAGAGGAGGGAGAGAGTTCAGCTTCCTAACAGCCTGGTGGACGAAGCTGTTTGAGAGTCTGGTGGTGCGAGCACGGAGGTATCTTCTCCCAGAGGGTAGGAGGCTGAAGAGACTGTGTGAGGGGTGGCTAGAGTCGTGCACAATCATGGTCACACCATAGTACTTTTGAAAACATCACAATGACACTTTACCTCTATAAACTTTACTTACAACTCTGTATGTATATATCTTCACTCCTGTTTACATTCAGTGTATACATTCGAAGTACTTTCTTTCTTACTTTCTAAATTTCAGCTATGTTTGTATTTTAGCCCTCTATTTCAACTTTTTAAAATTGTCTTTTTTTATGTCTTCGATTCTTATTTTGCTTTTACCTGTTTCAACGACCGCTTCGTTGTAATTGTTGTGCAAGTGATCGTGAAAAAAATTAAAACAAGGCCGAAAACCTGCGCACATGAAAAGCTGTCTCCGTTGCTGAACTCCTCACCTCCCTCTGTCGCTCTCCCCATGTTAACAAGCATCATTCAGAGCAAAAGGTTGCTCGAAATGTTGCTGAAGGTGAACGTCCGGTTGCAATAATGCATCTGAGATCCGTGTGGGTGAAAACGCATCTAGTATCTGTTGGATTCATTTTCCCCAACTAACTCACTTTAGATAGGAATGTCTAAATGAAACTACCTCGACCTTTCGGTAAAGTGAAATACCACTGGTCTCATTATTCTGAAAGATAGCCAGAGGCAGGAGGAATATATATAACCTGTTATGTTGGCCACACTTTATGGAAGACTGCAGAGGGCTACTTGGCTTATGTTACATGCCTTTGTCATGACACACACCATTGAACTTCTATAAAGATTGAATACAGTGGGCATTGCAAATGTATTCTGGTCATTAACAGCTTGCAATGGGACACGTATAAAACAATGCACCCTCCAAAACCCCAGGTGGTATTTTATAAGTTGTGTTTAAAGGGACTCAAACAAGTATTCCAAATGACTTTTCCAGAGACAGGGTGGCATGTGACATGTAAAAATGTAATTGAACGGCACCCGCGCTGGTCACCTTGGTCTGCCAATATGTGATCCAGGGGATTTTTCCTGACTTTAATGCGAGAGGATTAGCCTTTTTACAAAAAGAGTGATATGTGGACAAAGAAAAAAAGGAAAGCTGCAGCTTGTTTTTTTATACAACTGAGGCAGCCAGCGGCGATTTGACAAAGATTTTCCTGCTATTATTCACTGGCATACATATTCATCGACGGAACACACGGGGGGTGGGGGGCAGGCACACGGATCAACCAGGGATGAGGTCATAGTATTATTATAGGAAGACAGCAGGGGGGGGTTGGGAGATCCCAGGCCCCGTGACTGCAACATCTCCTCGGGGTGAGAGCGGATCGTTTCACTCCGGGCCGGTCGCCAGGAACCTTAGCACCGAGCACAAAAAGCAAGATGGATGGGCTACGATTATCCGCGGGGCCGCAGCGGCGGTTTATTATCAATCACATCACAGTACAGATTTAAACATTAAAGTCGCATTAACAAAATTCCCTGATAATTAATACGATTCATGAGAGAAATAATCTGATAGTCTGGGGAAAAAAAATCTGGACTCCACGCACCTGAGATGTAGCACATTCCATCATCATGCTGAACGCTTATAATGGAATCAAATGGGTGAATTATGCCTGTGAGTATTATAATGTAGTGGCATTACTGATTAATGCATGTTCCGAAGTGCAATATTATTTTAGTCAAGAAAAAAAAAAGCTCCGTGGCTCTTTATCACTGCCCGAGCTAATTGTGCTCCCCTTGAAACATGATTTCCTACAAATGAGAGCGTAAGGAAGAGTGGGGTTATGTGCCAGAAGATGCATTGTCTTCCTTTGAATGCCCCATTAGGCTCGAGCTAAAGGATTATGAGAGTCCTCATTAGTTAGCCTATTCCTCACCCTGACATGCCATCTCTTATGGGTATCCCTGCCGTCAAGGCTCTCTTAACTGTGTTCAAACAAGGATAGGGCCTTGTAAGAGTGAAAAAGAAAAAGTGGAATTATGAGCAATGTCTGAAAACTGCTCACTGGAAAAAAAAAAAGTGCTGTCGATTTTTACAATGCCTTACCTGAGTCATTCTTCTCCGTTAATCCCAAACAGTTTTTTGCGTCTAGATTTGCGGTGTCAAAGCAAAGGCTCTGTCAAAGAAGCTGACAGGGGGATAGGATTTAAATTTGAATGAGTAATGTGCTCCCAGGAAAATATGTGTGTCCGCTTCTATTTTTACCCTCTTAATTGGAAACTGATCTGCTGCAATGGCAGCTTTCAGGAAGACGTTGTGGAAGGGGATTAGCTTTCAAATGGTATCAAAAGGTCGTTGGGCATAGCGGGATTCTGCGAGTCATCCAGAGTGCGTTTGTGTCGTCATCGAGAATGCTCGGCGCCGCCGAGTCAAGGTGGGAGCGTTAAAAGGGACGCGGTGGTTTCACTGTGACGTAAACAATTTCCTCGAGGTTGATCAGTGGTTACACTTGTCTTTTCAATGCGATTTTTTTTTTTTTGTGATCAAATGAGATCCGGATCAGAAGTCAGCTGTGTCCGAATGTGTCCACTTTGACACTTCAATACGACCTGCCAGATGGGATATTGATCAGATTTAATTCTTGGTCAGAGGAGTGGCTGTAAAACTGTTGAAAAACGCAATTTATTTCCTTTACATTTTTCACAATAAAGGTCCCTCATCATTTTTGATGCTTACTCTTCCTCCCTGCTGTATTATCAGACTTATTTTATTAAAGACTAGCCCCGAACAAAGTTTTGCTAATTTGGTGGATAAACAATTAATTTCCAAAAAAGTTCTTCACAATAAAAGTCAACTGTTATTTATGCTGCATACTCCCTGCGGTGTTAGGAGACTTGTTTTTTAAAGATTATCCATTTACAAAGAATAGCCATTAACAAAGAAACGCATTACATTTCCTATATATTCTTCACAATTAAAGTCCCCTGTTATTTTTGCTGCTTACTCTGCCTCCCTGCAGTATTAGTAGACTTGTTTTATTAGGACTAGCTGCTAACAAAGCTCCGCTAATTTGGTGGATTGACGCATTTTATATCCTGTAATTTTTTCAAAACAAAAGTCCTCTATTATTTCAACTGCTCACTCCTTCCTGCTGCATTAGTAGACTTATTCTATCGAAGAATAGTCGCTAACAAAGCTCCGAGATTTCAGTGATTACCACATTCTCTGATAAATTCTTCACAATAAAAGTCTCGCGTTATTTTGCTATTTAAAAAGCTTTTATTTTGAAGGAGAAACGTTGGGTTTTCATCGGCAGTAACTTAAAAGGAATCAGACAGAGGGTCTCAGCTCTGCTGGTCTCTTCCCTTTGCTGTCCCACGAGAGAGGAACTCCTGTGTAGGGCAACGATGATGAAGACCTAGGTTTGATAAATTGTCCAAATTGTGCCAAAATGATGTCCACACCTCCCCAAGATCCGTACTCCACCTCGGCCACAACCTCAAATGGAGAGTATGGACTCAACAGTTAATGCAGTCGGATGAAAAAAAGTTGCATTGAAAAGACAAGTGTAACCACACATAATGTTTGTCCCTGTAAAACAGCGGAAAGAGCCTCACCTCCGAGTTCATGAGCCATTACCACATCATCATTTCCTGGATGGAAACACAGTCAAACTGCCTTCTCCCCTCACTTTCATGATTTAAACATGAATGAGGCGTTGATCCACATCATTTCCAAGTCTGGAGGAAAGTTTAAATGAGTGGCGTCTCTATTACATCTGTGCAATCTCTTGAACCATCAACGGCAGACATTGACCTTTGTCTTCGAGGGAACCCAAGTAAATCAATCAGCCAGGTCTACAGATAGCACAGAACCCTCCTGATCATCCCCCTCATCAATAAAGGAGCGGAGCGGTCGATGGTCTGAGGCCAAACTACTGCAAACTACACTGGAGCGCCAACTTTGCCCACTGAACATTGGATATACCCAGGATGATGATTGCTTTTTTCTTCTCTCTCTCTCTTCAGGGAAGCACTGCAGTAATCAGTAAAGCAGAAATACTTAATGAAATGGGACCACTCAACACATTTCATCTCCATCAGCGTTAATATAGGCTGCGGTTGCTCGAGAGTATTAATTCTCTTGAAAATAATTTCTAGAAGTCACAAGTCAGGATGCAGTACACCTTCGTACATTAGTTTGCAGTCCTTGTGGTATTTCAGTTTTTAAACTGTGAACTTTGTAATACATTTGAACATCCATAAGAATCAATGGTTTGTCAGTTCTTTACAAAGAGAGGTAAAATGTTGAAGGAACACCCCCAAAATGACCTTTTGTGTATCAGTAACTCGACCCGTGTTACCTTGAATTCATACCTTGTTCTTACGCGCCTTCACAGCAAAGGAAGAATCCCAAAACAGAGAAGTCTTGATTTATTGAAGTAAATAGTTTCACATAGTCAGGTTTTAGTGAACATGCATGTTTGCGAAGTAGTGAGCATACGACTGGATTAATGAGAGTATACTGCACGAGTTGTGTGAGAGTTTGTAAAGGGATGGTTATGACGAGGAAACCCATTTACTTCACTTTTCTCCTTTTTTGTGATTCATGGTAACATTGAGTGAGTAATTGATACCCAAATGATATGGTAAGAGGTTGTTTTTTTGCCCATTCCACTGGACCCTGTTCCCCAACATTAACAGTGTTTTTATGTCTGTTTATTATCAATTTAAATTAAATTGCAAAAGCTTGCAGCTCAATCAAGGAGAGTGTAGACAGGTTTGCTTCGGTAAGTCCTCTCAGCAGGGAGGGGCTGGGCTCTGTTAAGATGTAGGAAGATAGGTAAGCTAGTTCTGCAGTGAATGATATTCTGTTATATTTGTTGTGCTCGTTGGTATGGATGGGTGTCCATAGACCGATTGAGATGTCAGCAGTAACTTGGTGATCTTTTATTAATGGTATGATGATTATTCTGTGTGAATTTAGATGCTTGCTCAGTTGAGCTCCCCCTTTACCCACCCTATATCTGGGCAGGTGGTGTGTTCCAGTGAGGCGAGGCTGGGAAGATAAAAACCCCATTCACTGGAGTAAAGGGAAGGGAGTTGGCAGCTTGCTGTGAGGCTTTGGTGTTTTCTTGTATTTCCCTGCTTTCACTTTCATCCTTTGTTTTAGTGAACCTTTTGTTAATAAATGCCATATTTGTTTTTTTTTTGCACTACTCCTGCTTAACAACCGAGTTCTTCGACATCCCTCTTTAAAGTCTCCTGGTGCCAAACCACCTGATCCGCCCTTAAAATGGGGTGGACATGGTCATTTTGGGGGCGACATGTTCCTGTAAAGGTTCTATTTTTGTGAATCAAGGTCATACACAATAGCTCTGTTTCCATTAAATAGTCATTGAAACTTGAAAAATAAATGCTAATTAGGTGCCTTTCCATCACTGGTTTGGAGTAAATGAAGTCACAGTTTGGTCAGAAGTTGACTGGCAGCTGTTAACCAGCCGTGGGCAGGACATGGGGAGTAATCAAATGAAAACTTATTTCAATCGTACGTGAAGAAACGTGTTTCAAAGTGCAGGGAATGCCAGATACATGAGTTGCATGAAGTATTTATCAAAGAGCACTACATGTAATGTAAGGAAATCAAAGGGCTGGTTGGGACAGCACCCCCCCCCCTGTCTGTAGGTCCATGTAAAGCTCAAACCCTGTTGGAAACCGGCCCTATTCAAGCCCACCACACCATTAAGCCTCTACATTCTTCTCATTATGAACATAGTTAGAAACCAATTAATTGAAGTGATTAAAGTGTTTCCGAAGTTAAGAAGATTGAGGTCAAATAGTGTTAATTTATTTTAGTGAATATTCTACCGGTGCCCCCTCATACACAAATTATCAAACGCACCCTGCTGCCTATACACTGATTAATTCCCAACCTTAATTGTTGTGTCTGGAATTGCTCAGGGGTGAATGGGCAAGACTGTGCTTTTCCTTCGCTCCGGTGTCTTGAAGTGACGTGGCTTTGCGGTGGAACAATGTCACCAGATAATCACATGTCACATTTAACAGAAGCTCGGGAAGGCAGAGGTGCAGTGCGGTTAGTACTCAGAAGGTTACGTTTAATGACAGCAAGCATCCGGCCTGCTCATTAATTTTCACCGGTAATAGAGGGCAATGTTGTATAACCTGTGGAAAAGGACGTCTGTAATCCCTAAAAAGAGGAACAAGATTTAACGGGACAACATTTGGATATCCGAAGCTGGTTTCCATTTGTAGTCGGAATAGTATTGACCGATCACGTCAAAGCAGGCTTCGGTTAAGTGCAGGTAGAAAGTCCGTGTGGAGACCAAAAGAGAGAGCATATCTGGGAACTTCACAGCTATTGTCTGACGACAATTTAACATTTTTATTGATTTAGAATTGGCTCGTTAACTGGCTACTTATGAAACAACGTGACGCAGGTCTCTCAACTCCAACTCCAGTCTTGCATCTCAGGTTGCTAATCGGACTGTAAACAATGATGCACGGAAAGGGAAGTCTTTGCCTGGATATCCACTTGCTACAACGAACCCCAGAAAAGTAGCCCCTTGCCCCCAGAGGAATATCGACGGTTTAATCAAAGTTAATCAATTTGCTCCTGAAGGCTGGACCAGGGTGTGTACGAATGTGTGTGAACGGGTAAATGAAAGACATGTACTGTAAAGCGATTTGAGTGGTCGGGAAGACTAGGAAGGCGCGACAAGTGCAAATCCATTAATCAATACATTAGATACTGCTGAAAGATAAGTCACTGCTCATACTAACACAATGTGTGCTCCTGCTTCAAGCGTTGCAAAACATGGGGTGACTTTGAGTGTGAAGCAGCCACAGGAGACACAATGTATTTAAACTAAATCATTTAAACACTTAATTTAAACTAACTGAAGGTTTCATGCATAACCAGAAAAACAACTTTAAAAAGCTTTATGACGGCTGAATACTTATGGCATTAATGATCGTTTTCAATCTGGTTGTCAAGCATATCACATAACTCAAACTAGCTCTGTTAAATGTATTTACACAAGCCCAGTGCCATATTTTCTCAGACAAACGGGGAAAAAAAGTGACATTTCCCAGCGTGCCTACCCCTGTGCTCCGTGAGTGAGACCTGCAACTCCATAGCTTTGTCTGTATTTGTATTCTCTTTATTTCCTGCTGCCTGCCTGCAGTCAATATCATGTTGCTCTCTTCTTCTTTTTTTTTCTCTTGTGATGCCAGCTTCTCAATGATTTACTCTCCTCCACTGCAAAAAGAAATGGGTCGTGTCAAAAGGTTTTTGCATGTGATCTCAGCGCTCTTCGAATGTTAATGGCGGATGGTTATTCCGTAGCAATTTTCAACAATATTCATCTCTGAATAGCTGGCTTGTCAATCATCAAGTCGAGAATTTAACTACTGATCTACAGTCTATACAAGTAGGCAATTTTAAGTGGGGATGAAGGAGTGCCATCCCCCTTGTTAGCCAAATGAACCTTCCATTCCCCCATCTCCATCCCCTAGTAGCAGAGAGATTGCAGGGGCAAAGGGGTTGTTGATTGGAAATCGTTAGTCCACTCGTTGATCCTTTCTCTGACTGAGGTTTGTGCAAATTGACATCTTACCCGGGCTTGTCTAGTTCATAGCTCAGGTTAGCATCATAGGTAGGCCAACGCGGGCTTCCCCAAAAGCATACGGTCATTTACCAATCATGGATAATTGATAGCAAGAATAAATAAATGAACAAAATACAAATAAAGAAATAAATGTGTCAATAATTAAATAAGTATATAATGAAATTTATATACGAATGAATAAATACATATATAATTCGGGAGTTGTTTTTTTTTTGCTCCACACTGTCGCACATTATTTTTGTCACTTACACATCTTCCACTTACAATATGGTAAAGCACAATGGACTGAAACAGACAAAGTAATGCTCACGAGTAAGATTTGAGAACACGTGAAAATTTACTTTAAAAAATAGAAAATAAATATTTGCACAGAATCAATATTTTAAAGTTACTGTGAGGAACTTTTAACAGTGTTAACCTAATACTGATGCCTCTACATGGCCATCAGCGAGAACATTATTTTAACATATTTTAAAGCAATGTTCCAGTTCTTACATTAAAAGTATGTGGCAGAACCTGCACTTCATTATTCCTGTCGCTGGGTTAACACACACTCACACACACACAGTCCAACAACTCCAAGGCCAAGGCAGAAACAGCTTGTCGAACACGGCGTGTAACAGTGTATTCCCTTATCCAACACTTGTGTACATGAAAAACAACACTTTCCATGAACCCCGAGCGCTAATTATAACATAGCAAGAAGTGTATTTATTTGCTTTGCTCACTGTGCTACAGAGCCGTACTTTTCTGGCTGCTGCATAAGCTTCATTATCCCAATGCGTATGGAATGGTTTTTGGAAGTGGGTTAGTTGTCAGACAGCTCTGAAAATCCCCAGCTTTTGGCTGCTCTTGACACTCTGGTTGAACCCGTCCTATTAACGCTGGATTACTGCGGAGAGGCCGTGTTTCCTTGACAAGGGAATAGAGCAAAACATTTGAGCGGGGATGATTTCATCTCGCAGTTTTTAATTGCTCCAGCATCTATTCATGCACTCTCAAGATGCGCCAAGCAGCTTTGCAGAGTCCCAGGGAAAGAAAAAAAAAAAACGTCAAGGTTCAGCAAAAATGGCTGATACCAAACACGGGAGGTTTACGGCTGCAACATCAAAGTTTCACGGTCTCAGGATAAACGGATCCCTTTTCCGGCTATAATGTGTTTTCTACAAACATATGCCAAAATCTCGCCATTTCAAGGGAGCCTTTGTTGTCTTTGCATTCACTGGGAGTCAGCATGAGCATTACAGAGTGTTTAAATTTGTAACTAAATGAGCCTCCTTTTCTAAAGTGATGATAGCGATCACTGAGCTGAAAGAGTAAAGTCAACATTAGCTTCTCTGCTGGTGGTAACTCGTGGATAAAACCAATAGGCTGATTGTGCAGACATTCCCTGCTACTAGCACTGCTACCATGGGTGCGGAATGTTATTAATCGTGTAAGATGCCAAGCGGAAGCAGTAGCTGATACTTCGGCATTTATGTTTATAGGTTTGGTTTTGAGAGAGAACAATGCGGAGGAGTATCTCCCTTGTGGTTGTTTAGGTCTTTTGGTGTCACGACCGCTGTCCAGGGTGCTGAATCAGGAGCCGTCCTGGGTGTTCCCCAACGTTTGGTGGGCAGACATCTTGATGGTGGGGACTGATGACTCAAGTCTGCTCAACCCCGCCGAGAGGATTAAATAGTTATTTAGTGACTTCAGTGTCTTTGTTTATGGGCAATTCATTTCTTATTTAATCGTCTGTCTGAAGAACACTTGTTTTGTGTTGACTTCAGTAAAGAGAAGAAATGGAATACAACAATATACAATAAGGAATATAACGTTTTATGAGTTTGAAATTATGCATTTGGTGGGTTCTCTGCTCTTAGGTCCATTTATCTAAAAAACCTGACTTTACATATCTGGTCTCTCCGCTGACAGCAGTCTCTGTTTTTTTAACTGTACCAAGTGTTATAGGTGTCTGACCTTTGCCCTAACCATAACCCTTCATTAACCTTTCAACCATACTGTAGTCACCATGCAGAGGTATTGTAGTAAATAAACTAGAAGTACCTCCCTGCGATTGTATGCCTCCGCCAACCAGTCGAGTTGCAGTTTGCATGACAAAATGTCATCACTTCATCATTTTGATCCTATTAGACTTGTGTGTGAAATTGTCATAATTAGCATATGAATTCATGAGTTTTGGCCGCAAACGTGTTTTGGGAGGTCACAGTCACCTTTGACCATAAAATTCTATTTAATTCATCCTTGAGTCCAAGTAGACGTTCGTGGCAAATTTGAAGAAATTCTATCTAGGCGTGCCAATCGTTGAATGGGACGTACTGGACGGAAAGACGGACAACCTGGAATCATAACTACAAATTTATATATATCAACGTTCTCTCTCTCGTGACCATAGGTAACTTACATTTTTTGGAAAGACATCATTGCCTGAAAGCTTTCCAAGAGTTCCAATCCTCAACATCTCAACATCTGCACAATGACCATGTCTGGCAACAAACTATTTTAGTCTGACCCTATGGCAGGACTGGACTAAACACCAACAAAGAAAGAAATTCCTGGAGAACATCCACCTGTTGGGGGGGCCCTATGATATATGCGCGCGCGCGCGCGCGCACACACACACACACACACACACACACACACACACACACACACACACAGTCATGCTCCAGATGTGATGGAGACATAATATTTAATTCTTTCAACATACTGATGACAAAAAAAAGAGTACTTCCCTCTGCGAACTGCACATTTTTTAATTTCCCCCTCTACATTTAGTATAACAACCGCTGCGGAGGTTGATTATCGCACATCGCCAATAACAATAATGGCATAAAGTATGAGAGATTCAATTATGCTCCTCATGATTTATTTGTGGTTTAATGATTAAAAAAAAACAAAAAAACAGCCCGGTTCATTAGACATTAGAGCTCATACCACTGGCAATTATGAGCCGGCGTGATTTACTCCCGACAATACGCCAAACTATAATTTCCGTTCTGTTCCGCTGAACCTCATGCCAGCAATAATTGACACGAGTCTTGTTGACTCTGGCGTCCTCGGAGCAGCGATGATTATCTGATATTCGTTTGCTCGGTCACGTTGTGCAATCGCGTATTCAATAATTTACTTTCTTATACACCCAGGTGAGTCTGCCTTTTTTGCTTGTTAGCCCAGCAGACAGAGGCATGCATCTTTTATCTTCTAATGCTTTGGCACGGCAAGTTGCTGCAGTGCTTCAACTGCTTTTCTTTTTTTCTGTAATGTAATCGTTACCCAAAGAAGCAAGGGAAGTACGTCTGGTGGCAGCGTGTACACCCAGTGTGTTCTCTTTTGCCCGTATCCTGTATCATCATAATTCATCAAAGCGGAGAGCTGGCTCACCCCTCGGAGAGGTGAAGCCGAGAGCAGCCTCGGCTGTTTGTCATTCGACAGCAGACGCAATGCAACCTTGGCAAAGTGCAGTACAAGAGATACAAGGGGGAGATTGTCAATACAGAAGTGTTCGGCTACAAACAAAGTTTATACCGATAGACGTGACATTGACCGGCGTTCGTTGAAGTGGAATGATGAGACACTTAAACCAGAATGAGAGTTTCTTGCGCTTAGACCTTGTAAACAGCAGTTGGACAAAGGGATATTTGGTAACAGTGTGGAATCAAAGGCGTCTGCGGCCCTGAGAGCAGTTTTTTTTTTTCTTTTTTCTTAGCATTATGTTTGAGTTGCTTCCTTAAACTCTCTTACACTGACCGTGCTGCCATCGTGTTGTAGTTATCATGAGGGTATTCCAAAAACAAGCCTTCTTTTAGCTCTCGTGGTCTTCTCCATCTTTTTTTAAATATCCCGAAAAAACCTCATGTTTAGCGCGTGGACACGCCCAGCTGTGGCATTTCCGGTGGATGGGTCAAACAAAACAGGACTTTAGTTCAGGAAACCGCTGTCCGTTTCCCGTGCGAAACGAAAATTTTGAGTTGTTTGTTTCGATAGTCACGTTAGTCACATCCGTAGTCGGGTTAAGGTCAACTACACTGTTTTCCCACGCCTAATAAAGTGGTTTTGTTGCCTTAAACCTAACTTCCTGTGACGACGGAGCTTTATTTTGAAAAGACGCCATGCGTGTACCGTGTATGTCGACACGCCGTCGCTGAGACGTGCAAAACTGATGCTCGAGCGGTACGTAGAACGCTGAATTATGTGACGCATCGGTGTGAGAACATGTTAAATGGTTGTTTGGCTCTATGGGACAGTAGGTTGTCAATGAATACTAAGTAAAAAAAATAAAAAATAAAACACGAACACCCTCAAATGAGGTACTTTTGTTTAAAGCAATTAAAATCATGCAAATATTGTACTTGGAAATGTTCTGCTTTTTTATCATGAGAGACAAATTTTACAGAGTTAAGTGGAAGCAAATTTGCAAATAGCTAATTTGTTGATAGTGTATTGTTGTTATTGCACATGCTATATTTTGTTCAAACACTTTCGTGTTATGAATGTGAAATTTTAACATTATTTAGGTGGAGGCGTCAATTAAGCCCAGTGAGATTTCTGCCTCTTCCTGCACTGCGATAATATAAATACAAAATTGCACTGGCTGGTGCGAGTATAATTGTTTCAGCTGAAGTGAAACATGTGACGCAAGTGAGGAACTTGCAGGTGAACATAGCAGAGTTACAGAGTCGTGCCTCTATGTGGCTCTTAAATCCTCCTTTCAATATACCGCAGCGTTCACACACTTGCATTTCGCCGGAAACGTCCCCCTCAGGCGGCGTTTAAGTGTAACGGCGTCTCGTAGTCTCTCTGTCACCTCCTGTGCTGACTGCTCAGTGTTTCACCAAAAAGCTAAATATCTATGCTTAAGGAAGGCCCTATTAATAGGCACGCTTTCAGATCCTAATGGGGCTCTTAATTGGTAAGTGTTTTATTTATTAAAGGCTGATTCAGTGGGAGGTTTAACTGTCTAAGCCTGTATATGTACAAAAATATATACTGTATATTTAGCTTGCACCTGCATCGCTTTTAAGACCAACTTAAAGATCGAGCATACTGTCAACTACCTGAATGTTTAATTAGAGTAATTTAGGTGTTGAACATTTCAAACTAAATCAATTAGTGTCAAGATCCAAGTCGTAATTAAGGCGGGGATTTTCTTTGTGATAGCTCCAATAAATCCAACTTGGCACCTAATAGCAGTGCCTGTAAGCCAAACAAATGTGAATGTTCAAGGTAATTAAACCCCAAACCTAATGAATACAGAGCTATACTGTCAACTCACAGTAAAATAAATGTAACTCTCATACAACCGGCTTGATTTGACCGGAGACAAGGAACACTCACAAGGAAGTGCGATAGACTCCTTTTAGTGCCGGCGCACAGAGATATTGAACCAATCAATCTACAATACTGACATCAGTCCACACCGAAACATGTAGGGTGTGTCATCACTGCACAAAGATCTCAAATGTCTTCCTTTTAGAAATGACTACTTTGAGCAAATAAGTACAAAATTTGTTTTACTGAAAAAGGGGGAATTAACAGAATAAGATGGCCAACGTGCATTTATTTGGCCTCATTTATTGCCTATTTAACATGTGTATATGTTTTCATTAACACACGTATCAAACAATGTTGTTATTTATCCCATAACTCTTAAAAACAATGCTGGTTGACCTATTCAAGATAATATAAGATACTGAGGGAACGGCATTTAAAATGATCAGGAACCTTCATTTACGCAGATATCTATTGTGAATTCGTGATGGTTTGTCATTTCTTTAAAAGTGGGTCCCCAGATATAAAGTTTGGGGAAACACTGAACTAAAGGATGAACTCCCACTGACCAATGGCAGATCAGTCTTGCAGGCTACTTTGTGAAACACTTCCTCCCTGAGCTTTGAACATTCCCTTTGAACATTCCTGTCCCAGGGCTGGATAACGATGTAATCACATCGCCCACAAAGCCAAGGGTTCCTGCGCTGGGCCCCCGAATCTAAACCCCACCAACGGAACGCCTCGGGCTTCTCAAACGAGTATCTCCCTCCCACACGCTAATAACACTGTGGATCAAAATGGACAATTTGTCATGAGGAAAATGAGCAGGAAACCCGTGCCTCCGGCTGACTGCCACGGAGCTATTGAACCCCGCCGCTGCCTTCTCATCTTGCGGGAGAAAAAGTAAAGCGACCGGCGGAGAACACGGGCATCCTGCTGTCCGCTCTTTGGACTTGTCTGTGACGCGCCTCTCTCCCAACTCTCCCCCAAAAACACTGACGGATTGTTTCATCCACTGGAAAACCACTATCCCATTATCTCTCTCCTACCCACTGTTCCGTGCAGAACGCAGGGAGGCCACCTTCAGCTCAGGAACAAGTAATCCGCTTACTTGCTGAATAGAAGAAAGTGTTGGGGGGGGGTCTGACTAAATAAAAATGGCAGGAGGTCATCTTTGTTGATGAATCACACAGATGTTTGTGAATAGGCGTCATAGTGGAAGTGATTTCGCGAGAGGTTAATTGGACTAAAGATTATTTTAGCTGCCTGCGGCATCATTGTGACACTATGGATTTGCCTCCTTCGGCCCTTCACACGTCGTCACTTCTGTCTTTCTCTATGGGAGAGATGGGACTACAAAAGGGAATGAAAGAAACAATGATTTCTTCATTTAACTATTTGAATACTCCGGAGCTGTCTCCACACCACCAGGACCCATGGTGGAAAATCACACGTGTTTCTCGCGCTTCCTTATCAATCAATAAAGTTTACATGCCGCTCCATTATATTTCACGGTATATCGGCCTTCATAAATAATGTCTTTTGAGCGTATATTTAATACCATTGTATCACGTACATGTCAAACGACCTCCACCAATAAAACCAAGGTAAACAACTTAATGTTTGCTTATGACTTTCACTGTCAATACCTCATTGCTAACAGAAACCTGGCTTGATCAAAGTGGTAATAAGGAGCTGATTGGAACACCTCCTGCTAACTATGAAGTTGTACATTGTTGTACATTGGACTGATGGGCGAGGGAGTTGCTGTTAAATATGACATATTTTATTGTGTCTTGTGGCAATTACATTTAGTAATGAAACACAATCGAGTACATATACACTGACAACTTAAATAAATACAATGTGACACAGACTGTAAGTGAGACACAAAATATTTTAATAAATTGAAAATAAAATGAATTTAATTTTGATAAGATGATAAACAAAAAAAAGAAAATATACAATGAATGAGTGGTAAGAAAAACATTCAAAAAATGAAATAGAAATTAAATAAATGCATAAATAAACCACATAATATAGAGTCAGCAATACAGAACTACAATAGAATATCAATGGCGTCCATTATAGGTTAAAATTGTTGCCATATAGCATAACATATCGCACAGCCACTTGTAGAACAGTGAATATTCTCCAATGTCAAATGATGGAAGATGTCTTTAATCCATATCTTAAAGTTGGAGGATATTCGTCATTTCATTTAGGCTGAACAAGTCTGGTTTCTGAAAGAATTGAGTGAGCTTTTATCCAAAGCCATAATTGATTTATTATCATCATTTCGGTTGATTTCAATACTCAGAATAATGACAGACAACAACTCAAATGCAAAAAAGTTCATCAGCTTTAATTTCAAACAACACACCACATCTCTGTGGAAATGTCCTCCACAGGGTCCGACTCGTCTTCTGCCTGCAAGCTGACATTGCGCTTAAATAAGTCATTGTTTAAATCTCATCTGGTTTTTATCTGGAAACAATGCGCTTGAAATGTCGACACCCGTCTTCCTATAATGTGGGACAAATGTACACCGTGTTTTTGTTTTGCTTACAAAATGTTGCTTGTGTTGAGAGTCTGATCTATGAGACTTCAGTCTCTCTCTGTTTGAAAAAAAAACATCACTATGAAGCGCAGAGGTAGCAAATCATCTGATGTCAAAATCAGAGGAGAGATGAGGAGTTTTATTTTGAAACCAAATTTAGAGCTGAGCCATGTTGGTGCTTTAAAAAAAGCTGAGGCAGCGGCTCATTAGTGAGCTGCCGACCTCCAGGCGCACTGTCTTATCAGGAAAAGAAATATTAACGTTGTGACCTTAATTTTAAAACTTTAGTCACAGTTCAACTCAGACGGTTGCTTCTTAATTATAATATACAGTCCTTAGGTTCAACTATATTACAATGAGGCAATGAGGTTGAACAAATGTATTGCAAGGAACCTTAGATGAGTTTGTCAATATACACAATCAACTGTTGGAGAGAGGGAGGAAGAGCAGGGGCATGTCCAGGGAGTGGCCTGGTCTACAAATGTGATTGGCCCCACCCTACCCAATTTCCGTGCCATTGTTTGATAGTATTACCTGTGAGCAAGTGCTATGTTCTCTTGCCCCACCTTAGACGTTGACAGTCTATACCCTGGCAATGTCATGGGAAATTTGGACACCCAAAACAGCTGTAGTATAATTTTAGGGGAGAAATCTCAAATTTCAGTTCGAGTGGATCATTAGAATGCACTTTAGACCCAACTCGTGAAAGGAAGACTCCACTAGTAACAATGAAAACATTTCATAAAGAGGCAATTACAGAATGTCAGCACGATGAATGGATACAGCTGAAAAGTAATTGTTTCAAAGATCATGTTTGATTCAGTGAAAGTCTGTACAAAAACACAATGAACCCAGAGCCTTTCCTCATTGTTCCCCCTCTAAAAAGTAATGATTCGGCGTGTCCAGTATTTTATCCGCCAAATGTTTCATCGTTATTTTTCAACGTGTATGATAGTCGGCAGTGAGTGTTTCTACCGTGGCCACTGAGCCATGAAGTGAGACCGTGTTGTCGAGACATCGCAGTGCAGGGTCAAGGTCATCCCCTTTATCTGGCAGAGAGAAAATAGATGTGCAGCCACACACACACACACACAACCCCGTTCATGTGATACAAATATGTCATCAGAGTCCCCTACATGAATACAAATATATTCAAATGCGTGCATTACAAAAACGCATAAAAAGGGGAATAAATGTGCTGCGCAGAGGTGTTGAATAGGAAATGTCATTACATGTGAGAGACAGACGGCTCTTTGGGCTCCGCTTTAAACAGGAAGACTTGTATTTAGACCACATACTATTTAATATCCACATTTTTTTACAAGAAAGCCATGGGTTATCAGCAGTGTTTTGTGATAAAATCATAGCAATAAAGTGGATGAGCAGAGATGCCAGGAAGGATAAATGTGGTTGAACTGGTGTGCTTTGAGGATTTTTATTAGAAATTTGAAATCTTAGCTTCAAGTCTGATGGTTAGAGGAGATCTCAATCTGTAAAGATAGGCACTTAGGATTTAAGGTTGGGGGAGAGATGAAATTCTTTCAAAACACAAGTGGATCTAATGACAAGATATGATGAAATGGCACATCTAAAACTCAGCTTGCAAGAACAAACTCAGTGAAGGAGATAGTTGAAGGCCTTCAGTTTAATCTGAGTCAATGTAAAACACATTTTTTGTACAATGATGACCTGCAGCGCATAATGCTAACGGCCACTACAGATGTGAGGACAACATGTGGATGTCTTAGTTGAGGAAGGGGGGGAAAAAACATGTTCAAGCAATTATAAATACATGCAAAACATTATGCAGTTAGAATGTGGTTGAAAGCAACATGGTTGTCCAACCTTACCGACACGTAACTATTGTGTTTTAACTCTGAATGTACCATAACCTCATGTAGAAGTCTACGTGTTGAAGGTTACTGTTCTCATCTGGAAGATGTCTTGTCAGAGCACAATCTGAGAGTTCTAGCCTGCTGCCATCTTCCAATATATTTAGTTTAATGCTAATGTTCAGATCTGATTGTTCACTGAGGGGGTTGGCGGGTTTCACTCTGAGCTGACCTTTCAGTCGTGTAATAAGCCATTTTGCTCCGTTGTATTAATATGGGAGATTTATATTGTCATAATGGAGGGCCTCCGCAGCGGCATTACTCACGGTGATTAGTGACTAATGAATGACTGCCAACCTGTGTTGTGGTAATGCATTCCTCTGACTGATTGTGGTCAACCCTGTTTCGGGCAGGCAGCCAAAGAGAAAAGTTCATTAGTAAAGCCATATTAATTAACAAGTTACAGGAAATTAATCCGGGGAGGGGACTCTCCATTACTCTCCTTAGCATGATCTCATATTTATCATATCAACCCTGGTGACAACAAGAAGTAATATTGCGGCACGCTCTTTGCTGGATGTTTTTAACAATTACATATGAGGGATTTCCAGATCCCCGAACAGTTATTGCTCTAAGATGTCATTGGTGAGCTACGGTTGGCTTGTTCAGTAGGTAAGTGAAGTAGCAAGGTTGAGCTAAGGGAAGAGGGGAGTGGCTTTAACTGGTTGACCCCCCCCACGCCCCCTCGGACCAGCACACATTATTACCCATCATTCTTTCCTGGATGGATATGGTGAACGTGGGAGCTCTCAGGATGACGAAAGTCTCCAATTTTGAAGAATAACTGCGCAGACATTGGGTACTTATTGATAGACAGGACCCAGGTCGATGGATCCTTGGAGTCGTAAAAAGGCCATCACTTAACTGGGAGCCGTCAATATAGCCGTTTCCCTAAAAAGACTGAAGGAGAACTGCAGGCTTGAGGGGGGTGGGGCGCGGGTGTATGTGTAGCCTTCTGCAGCCAGATAGACTTGTGCTACCTCCACTTTAATAAAAATGTTCATTCCCACAGAGAAAAACATTAAGCGTCCCCCCCTCCCGTCCACAGATGCCTCTCTCTCTCGTCTATGACACTGTGTCCTTCGACTTCCCGCAAGTATGAATCTGTCACTGATGGTCCTGGCTTTATAAACCTGCATAGCTTTATGTAAATGATACAAGCGCACAGTGAAAAAAAAAAAAGAACCATTTTGGAAGTCCTGCAGCGCTACAATGATCAGTTCTTCTGTCTCACTGTATTAAGCCAACAATACAAGAGACAATTTGCTCTGTCACTCTGTTCAAAATTGCTCCAATCATGACTTCCAACACTTAAAAGAGCAATAAGGAGGATTTTTATTGCTCTGTAACACAAAATGACTGCAATATATCTGCAGGAGTTTGATAGGGTTTTAGATCAATTCAGTGATTACTGGGCCGGATACTGATATATGAGGCTTGCACAAATCACCTTTTGATCTTACTTTTTTGTGGTATATTACATGCTCGGTATACATTATGATGGATCTCTGTTCTGTGTATTAAACATGTTTGTGTCAGGTAATGATCATTAGAAAAGTTCTATCTATGCTGTTTTAAATAGTGGTTGCCAACCTTTTTGGGCTTTTGACCCTGTAAAGGTAGGCTGCGTAATGTATTTAAGAAACATTTGTGTTGTAATTCTCTTTACATACTGACAGTAATCGATGAATCAAATGCTCTGGCAAAAAAAAGGAAAAATCTGGTACCTGTGGATGTCGCAGGATTGTAGTTCAGTCATTTCTTAAATTTATCATCACTGATATCCTCAACTCATCAAGTAAATTCTGTCTATAAGTAAAGCAACAACAACAAAAAGCACAGTGAGCATTTCAATCTGTTTACAGGTCACCCCCAACTGCAAACAAAGTCAATGTCCAAATTAGTTATTAATAACTTAGTGGATTGGTGAACTATTGCACACAATCTTTCTCTATTAATCCACTATACTATAAGCTACTATAATGCATAAAGGAAGCTGGCCGGGTGGTTGATTAACACCTATTTTTGCAGGTTGGGTGGTGCGGATTGGCTCCCATAACGGATTAAGGGTATTAATAAAAAACCTGACCCTTGCATCACTGTTACCAAAGCCATGAGAATATGTCCTTTGTTGTAATAAGCCAGAGTTTGCCTTTAACTTTTTCGTAGTGGACACAACAGATCTACTTGTAAAAGTGAAACCCGATGCAAAATGTAGAAAAACTGCATTTCGGAGACGGATCAGCATTTTGAGAAACTCCCCTTTCAACAGCTCTCGAGCTCATTGCCAGGCACTATGCCACGGCAGGAAACAGGCAGCCTTGTCAACTCATTGACAGCTAATTTAATAAAGTGAGACAATAAAGACCCGGCCAGACGCTGCATCAGCCGGAGCCGTCCTACCTACCTTAAATGCATGAACGGCGTCCTCGCAAGGACAGAGGTGCTGCCTGTCAAGATGGCCAGAGTACTCTCGAAGTCTGCAAACTTTTTTTTTTCTCTCTCTCTCTTCCTGCGAAAGCACAGCGCTACAGCAGCCATCACAGTCTGTCAGGGATGAGAAGCGGCTCCATTAGCACCTCGGGCTATACCTCCGATTCTGAGACAAAAACACCAGCGTCTGGGTGCATTGGCGTCCAAATGTTTTCGTCTCAGTCATGGACATTAAAAGTGATGGGGCTGTGCCTTATAGATAAGTGATATCTGACAGGCAGGAATGTTTTGATGATCAAACCTTAGAAATAAATCTCCCCTATCCTGATGTTTTTCGGTACCTGTAGTGGAAAGTCCCCCCTCATACTGTATATGGTTCTATTTGTCCGTATTCTCCAGTGGTTTATATTGTGGACGTTTGAATCAATTTGTGCCCCCTCAAAAATGTTGGCCACACTACGCCCTTGTCAGTATCAGTTTGTTCTGATGTGTTGGTTCATAGATCTCATACATCATCCCAGTGGCCAACAACCACAACTGTGTGTGTGTGTGTGTGTGTGTGCGCGTGCGTCCAGCAGATTGGTATTTTAGTTTCACAACAATTCTTGGAGGCAGAACTTTCTGGCTCTGGAGAAGGAAATAATCTCATCGGAGTTCAACCTCAATGGCTGGAACCACAATTTTTTTCAAAGTAACCCGTCCAGCAAGTCCCCCTGTTTTCTGTTCATGTCCATTTTGGTGCAGGGACCACCGTGGCACCGATGGCTATATTTAATAGCTGTCGTGGCTCTTCGTCAGAGTTGCTTGTTAGTGGGACCGAGTTGAACCTTGTACACAAAATGGGCAGTCAAAAAAGAAATACAGCTCAACTCAGACAATTCTCTCAGCAGCCCAGCAGCCCAGATGCCTCCGTCCTTGTTTCAGGGCCAAGGGCTAACATAAGGTTAAACTCTGTCGGAAGCGAGACAAGGTGTTTTAAAGGATGCAATGACAACCGACACAGTGGCCAGATGACCAGTCCATCGCTGATCGCGCCTACGTTTAATGTGCTCGTCCTCGTAATGTACAGGAAAAAGTCGTACAGTGCATTGCAAAATCCTCACGTACAACGAGATGCATCTGGTCTATGAGGCAATGCACGTATTGTATTTTATTTTATGCAATTTGCAAGTTCGTCTTGCAAGATCTCCTAAAGACCACCGTGCTTGCCGGAACGTTTCGGCGTCACCCTGCAGACACCCAGGCCATTCAAAGCGGATGCTCTGAATCTTCTTAGGTTTCTTCAGAGACAAAACTAATGACTTTTGATTCTCCGTGCCAGTGAGATCTCTTGAGCCACCCCGATCAACTCACTCTGCACATAGTAGCATGTGCACGTCGCATTACATGGGACAGTAATTGCGTAATCAAATGATGGCTAAAAATGTCCACTCCCTCCGTCTGCAATTTCATGAAATGCATTTAAATTGGAAGGCAAGTGAGTGGATACTTTAATTCAAAATTCAATTATATCAATTATCGCCAAAATTGTTTTTCAGCTGATCTGAATACACAAGTGTTTGCTTTTCAAATGTTCTGTGTCCCCATTCCTTCCACAGAGCCTGACAGGAGAGGTGCTCCTTGGAGGTGCGAGGTGGTGTGGTTGTGGAAACCTCTGTTGCACTCCATGGCATGCTTCCAGTTACAGTAGCCTTTAAATTGAAATGTTTATTCAGAGCCCCAGGCTGCCCCACTAAATCTTCGGCATGGATGATCAGCTTTGCCCGAGTATTCCTGCCCGTCTCTTGTCATGAAACCGCAAGCTCATGAATGAACGCTTTTGGTTATCAGACAGTTGTGAGACAGAAGTTGACGGTAAAAAGACTTCTCTGAATATTGTGTCTTAGGTTGCTAATCAGTAAGCTAAATAGCTGGGTTGCTAACTGACATTTAGCAACCTGCCATGCGCAGAGAGCCGAGTGCTGCAGGGTTGACGGATTTTTGTAGGCCAACACTGACGTTAGCATCACACTGGCTGCATCGATAAAAAGCCAATGGCAGCCTTTCCCTAGATTTTCCCTGGATTATTGCAGGAAATAAGCTCTGTGGAAGACAAATTGTTCAGAAAGATAATCTTCACATATGAACACCATTTTCCAGATTTTGTAAGGTAACATTAGGCTATAAACGAACTGCACCACAGTTGCATGACTTCACGTCATCAACACTAAGCTTTTAGTACATAGCAACTTATAAGCAACCGTCTTTTTTTTAATACACGTAAAAGCTTCAAAGTTCACAAGTGTGGTATTTACTGATGTATTATAATTTGTAGAACAAAATGTTAAAACCTCCACAGACCTTATTTAAGGTATCTAACCAAAAACCCCTTCAAATTGCCCATTGACTTCGAGTCAACTTCGGGCTTCAGGATTCATGCCTGCAGCACTCTTTTGTGGCTCATCAGCATGTTCTTGGTCATTCTGTCATGCTAGAAATTAGCTCGCCAGTTAGGCTACAGTAGTCAGCCAACTTGTCCCGTAACTAGTCAGCAAGTCGCCAACCTCCAAGCACCACCTATTTTTGGAAGATGCTCAGCTGACGTTCGCTCTTCTTTTCACTGGTATGATCAGGCTTTTTACTCAGAGAACCTGGTCCTCCTTGACTCCATCCAGTGATATTCTTTGAACTACATTGGTGTTTATCTCCGACATTGTCCATCATTTTGTAAATTAGATTCAACAAAGAAAAATCTTAATTGAAGTTGTAGGCAGTGAAGCAACCTGAGAGCATCTCTGAACTGCTTGCCCTCACTCCCAAACACACTCCCACAATTGTCTGTGCTGGTGAAGGTATGTTGATTTGAGGTATACCACCACTGTCAACCACATGAGCTGTGAGTGGATGGATGATCAATAAGCCTGTTCTAATGCCTTTCTGAAAAGTTCTTGCTTACCACAAGGAAGGAAAAGTTGTCAGTCAACCACACAGATGGAAGATAAGGCTGTGGGGGTATTACCTGTGTTATGGGGACATACATATGTATACACAGACATTGTGGGGACTCGCCTTCCTTTTGGGGTTGAAAGTCCCCGTAACTTAAATCAACACATTTTAGGATGAAAACATGGTTTAAATTGAGGGTAAGGTTAAGTTTAGGCTTAGGTTTGGATTAAGGTCAGGTTAAAGGATAGGATTAGGCTGGTAGCGGTTCGGGTTAAAGTTGCAATTAGTCTGCAGAAAATTATTGGAAGTCAATGTGATGTTCTCTAAAGTGATAGTGTGTGTATGTTTGGAGAAAGGTTGGGGTAATGCTCCAATTTGCAAGTCCTATAGTTTTTGACTGTGCACTGTGAAGAAGAAATGACTATATGTATGGAGCATAAAAAAACTATGTTGTTGGTCTGCTGACTGTTGGTCCTGAGGAAAAACAAACAATGGAGAGGTTGTGTCTATTTCCTGTCTTCTCCCCCAAGCTGCCTTTAATTTGCTCTGTGGCACAACACCCACATAAAGGGCCAAGGGCCTGGACCTGCTCATTTACTGGAGTGCGAAATGTCAATATATATACTCACAACAAAAGGTATGCCGCTGCACATCCAGCTCTGCGGGCGCTCTTATTTGAACCGAAGCCCTTGTTCTCTGAACACACAGGCAGTCTCTGAACCCAAAGTTTCGCATTGTGACTACCGAATGTCCACTTTAAAGACAAAAAGTCTGCCAGTGCGGGAAGATCCAGCAACAGGTGTTCACACATGACTTTGGTTATCATCTTTGTGACTCAGCACCCTGCACTCCAGGGGGATAACATGTATAGATAGGGTCTATTAAAGCACAGGGGAATAGCCTGTAGAAAATATTCTATCCCTTCCTCTGCCAAATGTTAATGTTTTATAAAAATGGATGATTTTAGCTCAGGGGCCACATTGTCTGCCTCCCGAGTCACAAAAGGCAGCAATTAGCATCACAGGAGCTGACAAAATTACCTATGATTGTCTCTATTTGAATCCTGTATTGTAGTAGAGATTTTTTATGCTATTATAATGGGAAAACGTAACGTGGAATCAGACAATATTCAAAGCCACACTGGCAGCAAAGGTTATGAGCATTAAGTGAACCGACTTGTGACGGCGAAAAATGAAAGTCAACATAAAAGGCAGCACTTGAGAATAGCTTTTATCTGTACTTGGAGTGAACCATCATCCTGTTTATTCATGCACAGAGAGCCATGTTAAGTTCCCTAAAAAGAGGGATAGCTGCCCCTTTGATGCCAGCCCAACGGCATCAAAGGGGCAGCTATCCCTCTTTTTATGATTACTGCAGTGGATCTGATTTAGCTGATCTCTTGTGGGATTCTTCTCCAAACTAATGGGTTTGCCATGTTTAATGATGCGGGAAATTTTACTGAATGGACGTCATTTATCTTTATCAACGTCCCTTTAGAAGTGGGGAAGCTGTCGGAAAAGCGTTGCATCTGTCATCGACTCTGGGTCAAAGCAATACAAAGGCCAATCACCATCACCAGGGATCTCAGGCAAACCAATTGTGCTGGTGAAATGTTGAAATCATAATACAATTTTTGCATGTCATCACTTCAATATACATCAGAGAAGAGTCCTTTCCCTACAGGCCATAATGCTATAGTCCTACAATGACAGATAAACGTATGACTCAATCCAAGAAATATAATTACTGACTTTTACTGCTTCTTCAACGAGTCCTCCAATCAAATGACATCGTCGTTACTATATTTGGGGAGCAACACTACAGTATGTGATTTAATAAAAACATTAAAACAACCAAGCTTTATGATAAAAGCAACAGTGTTAAAAATAGATGAGAAACGTTTATAACAAATGATGTCAGATGTCATAAAATTAAATCTGCATAAATATGTAAATGTTGGCATAGCAAAGACTAAGCTACAGTATTTCAGGTTATACAGGTAGGTGGAAATGCACCAAAATTTGAGGAGCCAAACCTTTCTTTCGAGCTTGCACAGTGCTGTGGATACAAGTCTGGCTATGCTTCTGTATTCAACCCATCCTAAGCATTTTTAGGAGCAGTGGGCTGCCGCCCGGGGAGCATCTTGGAATTAAGGATCTCACTCAAGGAGCACAGCAGGAGCTGGGGACCAAACCACCAACCTTCGAGTTAAAGGATGACCCACTGAGCCACAGTTGCCCCCCAAAAAACAACTAGCTGGTGAACATAGTGGGGCAAAATTGAGTATTGAAGTTAAATTTAAGAAAATTAAAAATTGGTAATAGGAAGAGATCAGTGGTCTCTAAAAAGTCGCATAAAAGTACCTCCCTATACACTATAGTCACTACAGATTCTTGTGAGGATAGTCTCAGCTTCATCAACAGCTCTCGGGATGAATCATGAACATTGGAAATAAAGTTGAATATCTAGTCATCATGTTGATTCTATTCTTTAAATAAAGAGTGTGTTAGCTTTTCAGATCAATTTCTCTTTAAGTTTCTTTCAAAAATTCTTGAAACGCATGGAAATCGAGTGCAACTCTGCACTGGTATTTCCTCTCCCTCTCAAAGAAAAGATTTGAAGACTGAATACAAGATTGAATAACATGAAGGGTTTGGCACTGAAGGAGCCAAAGGCGTTGGAAATCTGGGGGAAAATGCTGCCAGATAGAATTCAAATGTCTGATCTTATCGTGTGGTCTAACGATTATTTGTTCTGTCAGACCACATCGTTATGAATAGCCAGAACATACCAAATAACCTTCCCTGTGAAGCCCTAAAAAAAAAGCAATTGCCTTGAAGCTGCATGGATACCAATATTCGCTGTACAAGTTTGTATAAGTCAGACATTGCTCCAAGTTTTGGATTTGAACTTTGGACTTCATTTTGAAGCCAGCAGTGAACACCCTCCAGCGTGAGGGTGTTTTGGATTGCCTTCAAGAGAAACCATCAGAAAGACACCACTGTAGCATGCACTGGGAATATCTACTGCTCACCACTGCCTTCAAATAAACACCAGTGGTGAACACAGAGACGGAGGCTTAGGGGGAGCAATTATCTGTTGGTCTTCATCTTTTTCTTCCTCCTCGCATTTTTGGAGGCCAACCCAGAAGTTAAGATCGCACTGGTTCCCTCGACACAAAGCCATCAGGATTTTTCCATTGGATTTCAATACAGTGATCACTGCAGACGCTGTTAAAAACATGCTTCTTCTATACCAAATGTGTCTGCATAAATGTGGCGATAACTGTCGGACAAGTGAAAGGTTTTCAGGTGAAAAGATTGTAAGTTACTCTTTGAAAAGTGCAGTACTCACAGTAGCTGCTGATACTGAGCAGTTTCTATACAAGATCAGTAATTCCAGCTTCCGTTATGATGACATGGGAACCGGAAGTCTTTTCCATCATGTTGTTGCCTCGTTATGGTGAGTGTCATTGGACTGACTTAACTAATGTGTAATCAGTATAACACATGGGGACAGTTGCTACACGATACTATTGCTTTGATTGCACTTGCAACCACACCCAACAGTGATGTCGCCATGATGTCCTGGAGTACACCTGTACATCACTGCAGCAAGATAATAAGTTAAACCACTGGAGATCAGCAAAAAGGGGAGATTAAGATACTCTTAACATTTCCATAGCTGACCCAGTTTTCTGAACCCGCTTTCCATAATCAGGGAAGGGAATTACAGACACCTAATTTCCACTACTAGATTCATCCTAGAGAAAGTTGATTTGTGTAAATGGGTTTCTATTTGTCTTTTTTACATGAATGCATGTACAAGACAAAGACTTCGGACAGGGAGAGTCGCGCTGTGAAAGAAGAGCCCATCATGACACACTCTCGTATTCAAAATAACTTCATCCAAACTCCGACTACAACTGACAGACAACTCTGTGACTCTAAATAAATACATTTCCACCTTTTCAGACACATTCACGCTGTAAGGAAACACTGTGCTCTCATGCAGAGCCTGACCTCTCACTGCACTGACATTTGAAATGCTCCAAAAAGGAATAGAAAAAAATCTGAGGTTAGGGGAGAAATGCATGTACATGCGATGTCTGATAACCTGTGTAATGTGATTTGTCAGTGTAACCTGGTTTCTTGTGTGCATGAAAACATAGTGAATGTTCTGTAAATTGTTTCCATTTTCGCTTGTTGTCACTAGCCGGGTTTCCATTCTGTTTATTTTTGTGCACATTTTAAAGTATTGCATTAGAGAAGCTGTTTGGAAACGTCAAGAAAAGGAGCTAAAACTTCCTCAATTGCGCAAAAATGTTTTTACACTTGTTTGAGGTGTTTTGATTTTTTGGTTGTGGGAAACACCTTTGCCAAACACATTCTTGCGTAGCGAACATTAAACTTACATGACTGATCAGCTTTTTCTGATGTAGGTGCCGCACAAATGCTTGTCTTTGTCTCAAGACAGCATGAAACATGGCTAATACTAGCTGAAAATTATGAACAATTAAAAGTTACCCAACTGAAATAAATCCCTGAAGACCTTTTTTTCCATTTGTCCATCTGTTTACTGGTGGATTACAGCCATGCGTAGCCTATAGTGCCAACTTCTATGCTGTAGCCCAGTTCGCTCCGAACCAGTTGATGGAAACAGCCCGAAATCGCGTTTCTCTTTTTGCGCGTTTCAAAAGTTTGCTTAATGTTCCCTTAAATGGAATAAATGGCTGTTGACACTAAGGGAAAAATAAGTGACAGATGATCCTCTAGTAGTTGTGTCTCTGACCGTGCATGGACTTCAAAAGTTTCACTTTTGTCTCTCTTGTAAATATCCCACCAGTATTTTTGTCAGACAATATTTAAAAGTGAAGTCAATTTGCCAATCATATGGTTCATTGCAACTCAAAAGTCCTTGAACTGCTACAGAGTAGCAACTAACTGCTAGTTTAACATTGATTGCAACACTGATTGCCCCGCACGTACAACAATTGGCCCAATTTCCCCTCAAGACCATTTGACCACACAGCCTCATTCAACCATCTCCTTTGTCAAATGCCTCTCCAACATGTATGGAATATGCTGTCTACATCTCTGTTGTTCAGTGCGTCATGTTCTTTCTTTCGGAGTGTGAAGAAATGTGAAAAGCATTTTACATGCCAGCGGAAAAACTTCTCCTGCTGGGTGCTGCCCTCACACTTGCCTTTTAACAAGTTGTTCGAGCGGTGCTGTTGTCACGCTTGACAAGAGTGCATAAACTGAGCCGACGAATTCCTCCAGCTACAGCTGCATGCGAAACAACCCACTTACTGTCTGTCGACATCATGCTCTAGATGAAATTGCACTCTTACACGTTTATCTGTTACGGGGAGAGACACGGTGAGTCGCGGCTAAATATTCATTGTTCCTCTTTCAAAATGCTCGTCTGACTCCCGAATGAAACCGAGATACGCCATGAAGTTCTCATTTGTCACGCAAAAGATGTCATCTGTTGGCGAGAGCCGAGTCTACAAGAGAAGACAGCTGTGTGATTAAGATTCTCACACGCTCTCGCAGTCGAAAATACTTTGGGGGCAGACGGCTTATTATGGCATTCCCTTTCATGTCTTTGGAATAAACTTATCACAGTAATACTCTCCCCCTGATCTCGCATTGATTCGCATCCCCGTCGGCATGTCAGGAAACTTCAGATGGAGATGAAACGAGAAGGGGAATAAATAGTCTTTCAGATATGCAAGTCTCTAATCAGCTGTGAGACAAACAGGGAGAGTTCATAGAGAGGTCGTCCATCAGAACAGATGTTCCAAGAGTTATCTAGACCAGTGGTTAATAATCGTTTTCTCAAGTCAGACGCCCACAGACCTGTGACATGAAGTAACCCTTAATGGATAATATTTAACACTATTAAACACTGTAAAAGTAGATATTGTTAGCATACAATGATATTTTCAAACACTGTATTTTATTTGGAGTGGCTGAATCTAACTGTCTCTGACTGTCTTAGCGTGATACTCTTACCTTAACCCTAACCAATCTCGATAAACAGAGTAGGGCGGGTCATGCCTTCGACATAGTTTATTTGGATAGTATCGATTGGTTTCATTGTTTCATCTATTGTACTGTTTTGTTAGGGTTCAACTCTTAGTTTGTCTTGCTTTGTTGGGCCTCATTGTTGAGCTTTCTGTTTTATTGCCTTGCTTTTGCTGCTTTGTCAAAGCACTTTGTAAACTCAGTTTTTAAAAGTGCTATATAAATAAAATTATTATTATCGTTATTATTATAGTCGGAACAAATATTGTAACGGGGAAAGTCCGATGACGTCATTTTGCGTAATAGTTAGCAATGCGCTTCTGTTGAGTGTTTGGCCTTCTAAACAATGAGTGTTTGTTTTCAGGATAACGGGCTGTTAGACAAATGGGCTCTAGATCCGATGGAACATTTATCGGACTATAATGGGTCGTTGTAACTATGGCATGGCACTGTTTCTCCAGTGCTTTTAATTATCTAAATCAACTGTTCATTCAATTACTTTTAGCTGTCTATTTCAACTACTTATCCCTTACTTTTACATATATCTTTGTCGTTTACTTTTTGCTAACTGTTCCGCTCAGCCTGATCGCTTGTTAACTACTTTCAAAGGAGATATTTTTTATCAAATCGTGATATACATTTTTTAGTAATTAGTTGCTTCTACGTACCCCACAGCTACTACACAAGAATCCTCTGAGGTAGAAGGACCTTGTTTGGGAATCATGGATCTACAGTAGACTGTTTGTGCAGCTTATAGGAAAGGATGGCATAGGGTACCTTATGGTCGGTCCACTCCATGTGGAGAAACCCCAGGCAAGCTCCCCTAAACCCGAGATTGACTGTGGGAAGTGACAGGTAAAGGATGACAAAAAGAATTCATCGCCGACCTTGGAAAGGTACATTTGAATGGCTGGTGTCCATTTACTTGTCAGCATGCCGTTGGTTTCATGGCAAGAGCAGATTTCTGTGAAGTCAAGTCCTACACACAAGACGCCAAGCAGCAACCTCGTGCTTTGATCTCTTTACCTGCTGTGTATATTTGATCTCATCCTCACATTGTTGAAGTGTGACTGCTGTCTGGCTCCCAACGTGGAAAACCATGGCCGCATGGAGGGTGATTGAAGTCGAATAGAAGACTGCCACACGTGTCCAGGGTTTTCCATTCAGGCAGTGTAATGTCATAAAGATTTCAAGCATTAAGGTGATCTCTTCTGGGGTGTCTGATAGTTCCTGTTCCGCTACATCAAGGCCTGCCGTCCAGGTGAGGAAACAGCATGCTTCCCATCCCATTAATCCTCACAGTGGGACCAACAGTGGTCCTCCAGTCGGCCCCCTGATCATCTCCTGAGCTCCTGAATTAACAGGAACACACGTGTGTCCGGGGAGACATGGGTCCAATTAGTCAGTTGAACCACCTCCAAAATGTGAAAGGAAAGGTCTCCGTTACTAGAGCAACACAAGGAATGCATGTACTGCAAAAAAAGGGGGGAAAAAGCCCAAGCTAAGTATCAAGGACAGCTCCCCAGCCCTACTTTCTCAGGCTATTTCTCAGTACTATACCTGCCTATCAGTATAATTACCACTGGGGTCAGTGTACACCCATCTGCCCTCAGCAGTAATACATGTTACATTCCGGGCATGTTGGAGGGAAACTCCCCCTTGATTGAAGGAAAATGCAATGGAACAGTTCCCTGGAAAGATTGCCCATCTGAGATGCACTTAAATGGTGTCAAGTCAACATTTCAGCTGCCAGTGTGCATTACATGACACAGCATTACGTCGAACAAATCCTCAGTATAATCCTGAAAATACAATTGGGTACAACTTCAGTGTGTCTTAAGGGGGTTTGTTTGCATGTAATACATTTATACTCAACAGTGAATATAGCTTTTAGCAGAATATAATAATTACACATTGCAAACCAGAATAAAGATCTTATTTTGCAAGAAAAGTGTGAAAACGTTTTTTCTCACCCCGGATTAGTGTTTGCAGATCCTTCTCTAAGGCTGCATAAAACCCGAACGAACAATCAGAAGTTAAGGACCTGAGAGGTTAAACCCAGGGGTCATCAAGCCCCGATGTTTTTGCTTATGATACAAATTTAAGCTTTTTATTTCGTTCATGTGCTTAAACTCAAATACATTTTTTTCATAATTTTCTCTTATTTCCTCTATATTTTATTATTGCTTTATAAAACCCATCTGATATAGACCTCTGAAAAGAGGCTCCCCGGTAGTATCACTGCACTTGGTATTGTCTGAAAGATGGTGTCACAGTGATGTCATCAGTGGTATTTTCTTTCTTCCAGTATTACAAACTGAAGATGTGGAGGTTGCTTCACCAGTGCGGTGCCTGTTCGCAGTGCCAGCTGTTTGGAGTGGACCGATTGCTTTGATGCTTGTGGTGTTGTCGAAACGCCCATCACCCATCGGATTGTGGACTACGGTTTTGAAGACTCAAGCTTGTTGCTTTGGCCATCGCCATCTTGGTTTTTGCCTATCCCCATCTTAAAATTATTGGAACAAGAAGAACCGACCAAAAGGAGCAGTATTTAACATTCTGAACAAACAACTATTTGCTATGTAAAGATACAGTGAAGTAATGAGCAGAGAATGAAGTTGCTCTCCCTCTGTGTGTGTTGCTATCCAAGCTTCTCAATGCTTTGATTACATTGCCTGGTTGGCCGTGGGGGGCTTTCAGTGCATTGTTGAGTAGCCGTATGGAAAATGTAGGATTCAGTGTTATTGAGAAAACCCTTGGATGTAATATGGAGAATGGAGTGTTATACAATGGGTAATTTAGTCTCACAGACCTTTGTTTCACTTTTGTGAGTCGGGCTAATGTAATGCACTGAGGTATAATTATCACCTACCAGCTGTGAACAGTCAACCTCTGACTTTAACTGTAAGTTGAATGCAGAATAAAATTCCCACCTCCACATGACGACACTATACTAGCTATGGTAAGTGTATATGAGACATAACACAGCAGTCGCTGTTCATATATAATAATAATAATGAAAGCTCAAAATGTCCTCCTTTTGCTAAGTGCAGCAGCCGTGTTAAAAAGATTTCTCTTTGTAACACATGGCTTCTTCACCTCCTAAGGAGGCCAGCCAGAGGCAAATCAATACCGTGTACACACTCAGGTAGAAATAAGGTGATCACCGCTTCCTGAAATGTATTTGTTCTTGTCAAATTGAGGGCTGAGGGCCAGTTTTGTCTGAAAAGCAATATTTATCTGCAAAAAAAAAAGATTTATTTTCTATAATAGTCATCAATTTCAAGGGTTAGGTTAAAGTTTTGGACACGTTTGTCTTTGCGATATTATTAATTTGCAGCTCTGAGCCAAGTCATGTCCACAAAATCAATACAGCGCCCACAGGTTACAATTAGGTGGGAATTAATAAGTGCCACAGGGCTGTTGTAAATAATCAAGGGACAAATACTGCAAATCCTGAAACCAAACAGGAGTAAAACGGTACGGTGCGATTCGAGGATCAATCAAAAGGCTTTTATGGAAATGGTTGGAAAAGAGAGAGATTCTGAAATCGAGCTGTGATGAATACGCTGGTGCAGGAGAGTGTGCAGAAATCAATAGCAGATGATTCATTTCTGGCGGCGTAATGGTAGCGAGCTGAGTCCCCCAGGAAGTCTGAGCCATTTCCAACACTGTGTGTGTGGGTGTGTGTGTGTGTGTGTTCGTGTATGAGTGGAAAGGTGGGTGCATAAAGAGAGTCTGTGTGGGCCTCTCTCTCTTTGTGTGCGTGTTTGGATTTGGGCATTTCTGCTTGTGTGTAAGCCTTAACAATATCGAGAAAAAGACGCCTGTATGCAGAAAAGATGCTCCCAACATAAGATTATTTTGGGTGCAGTTGTGACATCTTCAGCGGGTGACACTCTTGATTCAACCATAGGCTGCATATAAGAACTGGACGTAGTCGTTGTGACGTCAGACAGTCGTTTGTGGACTGCCGTTTTAAAGCCTTGAGATATTTGGACTGCGTAGGAGTGACATAGAGACCTGTCAGTCATAAGATAGCCACGCCCTAAAGCATACTCTGCTTTATCATCCATTTTACTCTAAATGGGATCATAATTTACTAAATGAATATCATGAATATCAATTGAGACCATAAACTCATGTTTACAATGTTTACTGAGGTAATAAATGAGAAGTAGGGTCATTTTCTCATAGACTTCTATACAATCCGATTTTTACAACCGGAGGAGTTGCCCCCTGCTGGTCATTACAAAGAATGCAAGTTCAAGGCACTTCCACATTGGCTCCACTTTTTCAGAACCAATGGGTTGCTGCCTGGATTCAACCGAGGTTGATGCCGACCATCAATACATCAATTCAATATGTCAATATTTAAACATTTTACAACACAAAACTCAAAACATCTATTGCACATCAATCAATAGGGTGCAATCAAGTACTCCCAAACAACCCCTGAAAGCAAGATCTTAATTTAACAACGAGCTGTGGACTGGAGTCACATGACTTGGACTTGGGTCAGACTCGGGTTGATCAAAAAAGACTCGATTTTTACTTTCACGTCGGTGACTTGTGACTTGCCTCACACTTTATGCTTTTGATTGAGAATGACTTGTTGTCTCTCCAGGCCCAATCGAGAATACAATCAGCAAATCAACCCTTTATTTCCTTGACAATGGAATTGCTTGGAAATCAATAAGCAGACCCACATTCCAGACAACCATTGTTGCCAGAAATCCTCACCTTTTCAACTGGCTTTTATTGAATCGATAATTTTGAAAGGCATTTTGAAGTGTATTGTAAAGGTTTTAAAAAACCTGTCTTTTCAGGTAAACTGCTGCATCACAGCTAAGGGGCTGAAGTGAGTGCTGAGAGATAATCTTTAGGTCAGGCTACAGACCGGGGGGTGGGGGGGGGGGGCTTCACGGGGGCCAAAGACAAATAGAGAGGGGAATAGCAGATCTCTTCATTCTGCAGAGATTCATTGCTGCTGCCACGCCATAATTATCTCCACTCTGGGGCTTGTCGGCCGACCATTCTACAAAGCACTCATTATACGCTGTACATTGTAGACGCGCTTTGTCTCTGTCGCTTCCCTCTCACCCCTTCCTGCTCTCTGTTCCTGTGTCTCGCTCCCTCTTCCTCCCCGTCTGCTCCGTCTCTGCAGGCGTGTGTGTGTCGGATGTGTTGTCACTTCTCACCTGGTGGGCCCGAGCCACGTAATTGAACGACTCTGCCTCCCGACTTCATCTCTATCAAAGTGAAATGAGGCCGGCCTCCCAGGATATCTTCAAAAAGATGAGGCGGGGGGGGGGAGAGACGGGCCCGCAGTAGGGGTGAGGAACACAGGTGAAAATTACAGGTAGGACATGTCTCCAGTCTGTGTATTTAACCTCCCCCAGGTGTTAGAGTGAACTTGTTGTGAAACAAGTAGCTAGTGTGGCCTTTATATTGAACTGCAGAGAGAGGCAGGAGCACGTTGAAACCATTTATGCATCATTAAAACAGTTTACACTGCACATACTGCTTAGAAGTTACTTGTTAGAAGCCTAAATGTTTAAACCCAGCAACTGTGAGGTGGAACTGTTAGCAGCAGGCTGAAACAGAAGTTTGGGTGAGTAATATTGGAGACACCGGCAAGAAATATCCAATTGACAAAAACACAGCCCAGTGTTGCCAACTTTTTTCCAATGAAAGTATAGCAGCGCTGGCTCCAAAAGTCCCTAAATCTAGCGAGAAAAGTCGCCAAGTCTGCAACACTAACAGCCCGTCTCTTCAGGCCACCCTCCAAAACCACTCTTATGAATGCACACATCTAATCATTTCATTTGGGCCAAATGAAATGATTGGACGGGCTTATTACAGTCCTGCAACAACCACTTACACCATTTATTTTCTCCTTTCTTGTCACAGCATCTCATGTATTGATTTCTGTCTGGATGTAAAGAAATTCTCAAGAAATATAAATACGGTGTCGAAAATAACGCCCCACCTTAACAAAGTAAATGTTAGCTTGCCAATGTATGATGGCATTTTTCTTGTTTCTAAATTCATGGGGGACCCTGGTACAAGCAGATGGAGGGCAAGCACAACACTGACCAGTTAAAACTCTCAAATCAGAGATTTGGGTGCCGATTCAGAGGTCTAAAAACCAGGTTACATACTCAACAGTTCCTCCATGTTTACCTTATATCTTGATGAAATCACAACACTAATTCCCCCCGTAACAGAGTCAAGTTATACTCACCTCTCTATTGCTTTCAGTTTCTCTTTTTACGAGAAATATTGTTTTCATTCACTTATTCATTTCCGGTATGTCCAATTTTCAGTCAACACTTTCCTGTGATTGGAATTCTTTGCAGATTCATCACTTTACGAGTGACCCCTTACACATTACACATAGTCGTTTGATCCCTTGTTCATGTACAAACATTTAGTGTAGCTTTAAAATTCAACAAAAAACAGCAAAGTATAACTGATTGGAATTGGGTCATTCACTCCCCCCTTGTGTTTTTTTATGAAGGTCTTTTGCAGTGACCGTTTTTATTTGTTTGTACTTGCCACGAATGTACCATAGATGCAGATGATAAGATTTCATATCTCATTACTCTGAGGTTTAGAGGCAGCATAAATCCTATATATTGTAATATTGCTGTGTTGAAATCTCATTCACTGTGCCAGATGCCTTCTGCCCTTGTTTGTGCACGCCGAAATTGGGGGTTTAAATGGATTTCTGTGCCGAAGGAGGTCCAATGGAATTCTATATCCTGACAAAACATTTGTCCTTTCTCCAGTGCCAGAGCTGATCTGACAGGCTTTACTGTAGCTCTCCGAACACCTGAGCGGGGCCCTGTGAATACAAATACATCACTACACCTCGTCTGCTTCATCCCGGTTTAGCCTGCCTGCCAGCCTCGCTATCTGCTTAATCTGGGGAGCCTGAAGTTGTAAATTCAATAAAGTAACCTCTCCTCAAAATTCGTATGTACGTCCGCTGTTATGACATTTGTGCCGTGCGATCCTGGCAGTGAGAAAAAGAAAATAGGCCTCCTGAAACTTGTTCCATGTGAATGTGATCAGTCCACAGAAAGGTTTCTCTGCTTGTTTGTGCAGAGCAACAGCATGGTTAGATTTCTTTACAGTGTATTCGGTTCATTCAATTATACCGCCACGGTCCTGTTATTACTCTACAGTGGGTTTTGTGGCTTCCAATCTTTCCACATTCATCTGAGTAATGAGGGAAGCAGCCACTGGCAGATTACGACCAAGCGCAGCATATGCATGTATCAGGGTTTGAGCCATGGTGCACCATTTCGGCTAGGAGCCCCGGAAAACTCAAAATGTTCCGTCGCGGCTTACCTCCTTGAGGGCAATCGTCCCCTATAAAATAATTGCATTACCAACTGATCAAATAGTTTGTTCAAGAGAAACTTTGGGTGCATTCAGAATATAGACTGTACGTAAAGATAGGCGACGCAGCTCCACCTCCTCCCACTGCGCAAAAGTAAAGCCGAAAATTTCCAGGTACGGGAGCTGCCGTCTTGCGTTTTTTGACGTCATTGAGGTCTCGAGGTCCCGCCCATACACCCGCCTGAGCCAATCGTGAGTCGAGCGTGGCCGCACACTGGTAGCGTGAGCGCCGCCTAGCTGCTACATTAGCATGACGGTAGCTATTTGGCAAGAAAGACACAAAACTAACCGTGATGTCTAAATATCTATATAAATGCATTTATGATCGACACATGTTGATTTGACTCGTGACTCATGTTTATCACTCAACGTTAACAGCGTGTCTGCTGATACTACCATTCCAGGATATGAACACACGACGGTCCAACAGCGCTGGAATACCTTACTGTCAGTGGAGATGTTGCTAAGCTAGCTAGCGACATCGTCAGTGAGTGTTTGAACCACCGTCTGTATATAAAGTACAGCATCAAATAACTGAATAAAACCCACATTTGTAACAAAAATTAACACTAGAACATACACCAGCGTAATATAAACTACTAAGAATGACATGGGGGTGGGGTTTATGACCTATACTGCAGCTAGCCACCAGGGGGCGATCAAGTTGTTTTGGCTTCACTTTTGTGGAGCTTTCATATCATCCATCTTTATATACAGTCGATGGTTCCGATTTCAGCCCTGCACTCAAAAAAATGCACTAATTCATGTGAAAACTAAACATGTCTAATAACAATTCTCACATCATTACAATATTATTTCTGAACACTTAATAGATTTAAATTATTGTGTATTTTCTGGCTCTGGTGAAGCAGTGACTCCCCTTGAAATGAGCTAGGTAGTCATAAAAGAACATTTGACCCCCTCCCAGACAATCCTGCCTCAAACTCTTGATATATTTCTACCGCGTCATTCTCCTCTTTAGTATTTGTCACCACCGTCTAGACTCATACTTGCTGGAGGTGAGGCCTCTCTGCTCTGCAGCGGCGACACACACATCGCCCCCGATGCTCCTGGCTAGCAGCTTGTCCCCCCAGGTCCCACTGAGGCCGCGCATTCCCGCCGGCAACGGAGCGACAGCCGGTGCCTATATGGACGTGCCGCACTGTCAGCTTGTTGAGCTGCCAAATCACAGCCCCTTGATGTTGGTCTTGATTGGCGCCGTGCTCCGAATGAAACACAGAGCGAGCAGAGATCATAAACATTTTAGAAACAAAGCGATTTCGAGGAGAGACATGTTTACTCCACAGGCACGAGCCGGTGGGGTTCGTCGAATGCAGGGGCAGGGTAATTGTGGAGACAACACTTAAATCTGTGATAATTACAAGTGATTTGGGGGGGGAAATATAATAACTAGGAATTGTGCCCCGGAGGAAAGCGGATGAGGCTGTATGTCATGAGCAAACCCAATATGGCTGTCGGTCGGCCGCTGCGCTGTGGCATCACAACGGTGATCTTAATAAGGGAGCATTAAGCAAATTACCTGCGAAAATGGACAGTCATTTCCATGCCCCAGGCAGTGCTTTTTTTCTCATCTGATTAGACCATTGCAGTCATTAATCTGAAAGGAGGCCATTCTTCAACAGCCACACGGCCCCGCGAAGCTATATTCAGGAATGACGTTGTTTATTCATAACGTGGGGTTCCAAGCCGACAGGGGTTATGAGCCCGGGTCGGACACAGATGTATATCTTAATCGAACTCAAGCGGCTGAGCTCTCCCATACGTTACTCACACCGTTTAACACACACACACACACACACACACACACACATACGCCAAACCCGGGAGACAGTGAGACTGAGTTGTGAGTCAAGAGCTTCTGAGTACTACAGTAAATGGTTTGGATACGAGGCCAGAATTGAATATTATTGAATTGGACGTCTTTAAGTTCGGGCACATATAAGAATTACACAAAAGTAGTAGCAGGTGTAGTGGACTGAATGTTTAACTCATGGACTGAATGATTCATATGGATGAGCCATAAAATCAATAAAGTCATCATTTGTAATTCACATTGATATGATTTTTTTCTTTTTTTTCCTATAATACAGCTGTTTAAAGTAATTACTGTGCAAATTGTATTACTGTACTGTGTATAAATCAAATACACCATAATACAGTACTTTCTGTGTATAAAATGTAGCTTACTGTAGTACAAATTATAATTAGGCTATAGCCTGTTACAAAAATACAGTCACGTCAGTAGTGCAAATAGGCTACTCAGCAACAGCCTGAAAATAAACTGTAGGCTATCGTTGACTCACATAAAATAAAATAATATAATAAAAAAATTCCATAAGTCGTTACATATGAAAAGACCCAAAATGATCACTGTACTTGATATTTAAAAGTGAATTATTCAAACAGCAAGAATAAAAGCTGTTTGATCAATATAAGTGGTTTACACCGTAATATTTTATGAAGGCAAAAATGACTCCGTGCTAGAAATTGGAAACTAAAGCACCAAAGTATGAAAAAAAAAAAAGGGATTCGCTCCCACAAGAGCATGAGACAGGTGGGCCACTGATGTGATTTGTTAAGTTGATTGCAGGTGAAGAAGATTGGTGGAAGGTTGGTAAGGCTAATGATTTCAACTCAGGTGTGGATGTTTTCATGAGGATGGCAGCCTTCTTTTACTGTGCTCTCTCATAAAATTACAATGTCCTGATTATGTTTTTTTTTAATGTTATCGTGCAAGTTGCCTATATGGATGGTATAAAATTACTGATTCACAAATTAATTCAACTTTATGTTAATGTTGATATGGCACACTGATTAACAAGAACATTTGAAATGGCACTTCATATCAAAAAGGTTGCCGACCCCACAGACAGATATACTATTGATAGGAGCTGCCACTTCCATACCGCCTCTGACGACTCATGTAATGGGATGGTGCCTGGTCCTGGTCTACGGACTGACACCTGCTATTCACTAATACCACTGCACACCTCTTGACTGTAAGTATAAATCGACAGAGACCCTCCTTATCTTACTCGTTCACAGTGTGCCCCCCATAGGGAAGCTGCAGAACTGCATTTACCAATGTGCAGCAAGTACAATCATCATCATCATCATGGAGATGAAAATTAAAAAAAGTGTTTTTTATTTCAATGTGTTCTGGAATGTGAAACGGTTTTAAATTACAGATAATTTCCTCCTCTTTTTGAGGTACAAGATGAGACCGGTTATTAGAATGTATTATCATTAAACAGGAACAGTGACTAGATCAGATTACAGGACTGCAGGCAGTACCTTACCATGTCTCGGAATTAAAGTGGCACAATAGGATGTAGTGCACATGATGGGTATATAATGAGAAGGGGGACATTTTCGTCTGCATGTCGCGCTGAATGAAAATTGTGTCTCTCTCCAGTCCCACAGTAACTAAAGAAACTGCAAAGGATTTCTGCTTACCCAGCAAGGAGCTGAACAGTTGACAATATAATTTCTTTATTTATTCATTTGCCTTTTCTTTTTTTTTCCTTTTTTTCGCCACAGCGGAAATAACGAGACATGCCCTGAGAGAACGTCCCAGCTCTCCCTGGTGTAATTGGTGCTGCATTCATTCTGATGTGTCAGTCACCCACTGCAGTAGATTTACAACTTCATCTGGTGTGGGTGAAACCCCATAAGAGCACTTTCCCCTGACAACTTTGTTTCGCAGCCTTACAGTGGCTCCTGCATCGCCAGCAAGGAATGGTTTTCTTAATGTTTGGAACATTTTACCCGTTCAACAACCCTTCATATTTTGAGATTATCCATTAAAAACATCTTAAAAGATTCTAATAAACGACTTGAAACTAGCTTTTCAGACCATAAACTTATGTTTACAATGTTTACTGAGGTAATAAATTGAGTGGAAAAGTAGGGTCATTTTCTCATAGACTTCTATACAATCAGACTTCTATTTACAACCAGAGGAGCAAGAAAATGCAAGTTTAAGGCACTTCACTTCACTTGGCTTCACTTTTGAGTACCGGAGGTTTCTGCCTGGTGGACACATCACAGTCGCTTTATTGTATATAACGAAACTGCAAAGCATAAACTGAGGTTGTGAAAGATGTTTACGGTTTCCTTCTCAAACACTCAATCCATCATTCAGTCCATTTTAACATATATTAGTCCCACAGAGTGTATGCTGGCATGCAGTGAGCCCACCAAGTAAAAGAAAAATACTCATACTTTAATATGACAGGACTTATGGTTCACAGAGGAATAGCTGCACAGAGTATTGTGCATGGAACATCCCACAATGTCTTTGGGTGCTCCTGAAGAGTTGAAGATTAAACTGAGCCCAGCAGCCCAAGGATTCTTGGCGTCGGGCCCTTGTTAGGATAAAATAGGTATAATACATAAGAGAGTATATGTGGCAACATGAGATCCTCTCTTTTTTTAAATAATCGCTTCTGTCAATTTCACTTTCTGGGCAGCCAGTGTGCCCCATGCAGTCAAGATTCCCCTTTCAATTATTTACAGTATTGAGAAACTGGGGTTTGAATAGCCTGGACTGTGTCGAAAAAGCCACAGCAGGCTCTCCAGCATTCTGGCTTCCAAATGAGAGCCACTTGTCAAGGTCACACCACAGTCCGTTATTAATTTGTCCCCCGACAATAACTTCCTGGGGTCTTCCCCATCATCTCTCATTGGAACAACTCAATCTCTTGCCATTTGTGTTTACAGAAATCAGCAGCATCAGTCGCCTGCAGACAGCCAATTGAATATTTCGCCCCCCTGCATCTTTTCAAATGACCATGTAATGCCACCGCTGTTGCTTAGATCCGATCAGGACGATATTTCTTTGAGGCAGTTAATGGGGACAACAGTGCCTGCAGATGAGATTGCCTCATCACATTTTGGCTCCAATCTGCAGTACTTTTGTATTAACGAAAGGCCACAAACGCTTTATTGTCACCGAGTATATAATGAAACTGCAAAGCATAAACTGAGGTTGTGAAAGATGTTTACTGTTTCCTTGAGTTTTCTGCAACGCATGCCAGAATCAACCGAAAAACAAGACTAATTTGTCTCACGCCCCGCTAACAGCCTCTAGAGGCCGCAATGTCCATTGCATCGTGTAATGTGCAAGGGGATAAGGCCCAAGTGAACAGTCACTGTCAAACAAGGTTGAAACTGGTTGATCTTCAAATGCAGCAGCAAGGTGCATTCAATCAGCGCATGACCCCCAAAGTAGTGCTTCCGCAAGGTTCAGTGTTTTTGCACTCTCCCGAGGAAAACAAAGGCCCAATCCCACATTTACTCTGAAACATTGAGGATTATAGATGGAACCAAAGAAAACTATCAGAATATATTTATTTATTTATTCATCAAACATTTAATTGAGTTATTGAAGCAGTTTTGACAAAAACAAGTATATAGATTATTTGAAATGATCTCTCATATTGTGAGGAAAGAGCCTGGAACGTTCAAATCAGGGAGTACAAAGTATAAAATAAATACCACAATTGTACATAATATTTGTTGGCGTTGTCATGGTAACATATGTTGCAGCAAAGTGCTTTCCCATTCCTATTTACACCATTTCAAGCCCTCAGTCTATCAAACTCAACCACTTACCAGTGACATCAGTAAGTCCTTGAGGATTCAGGGTTTAAGACCTTAGGGGGGGGGGGGGGGGGGGGGGGGGGGGGGGTGGGGGGGGGGGTGGGGGGGGGGGGGGGGGGGGGCGGGGGGGGGCATTGGGATTGGGCCAATGGCTCGTTAGCAGTTTGTTTGAGAAGCAATGTGGACAGCATGTGGGTACAATCAGGACTATGTGTCAAATTTAGGTCTCAATCATCATCCCCCCACACGGGGGTTCCGCAGGAACTTGCTCAACTAATTTAAGCACTGAAGGTCAGGGGTCACCGAAATCATCCTTTTGTGGACCTTTAAAGATACGGTTGGCATATGATGATGTCCACAGCAGTGTTGTGGTACTCAAGGTCGGTCTTGGTGTCGAGACTGCACTCAAGGCCAAGGTCTCGGAATCGACCGCATTTTGACTCAGTCTTGTCTTGGTCTCAGACTAAGAGTACTCTGGATTTTATTTCAAGACAACAACTTCGACTGCCTGCGCATTGTCTCTGATGAATTTGTTAACATCATTACTGTGATTGCTCATAGAAAACAAAGTGAAATTCCCACACATAAGAGGGAGTTGTCTCATGGGGTACACCTAAAAACGTGCTATAATTTTAACTGATCAAACTATGATGATTTAGTTGAATTCCAAATTGATAATAATTAATATTCCGGCATCCTGCTCCCCGTGCACTCTTGCTGCTCGTCTGTATGGGCCCCATCTGTCTCTACACGAGTCATCCAAACTGATCAAATATGGACACATTGCCAGAGTTATATCCAACAAAAGGATATCTCTCATCTTCACAATTGTGATGTTCTTTTGCCAGAAATGTGTGCGTTCCATTAGCCTACAGATGTTTAAATCACGATGTTGGGCTCAGTGCTCGATGACTGTCAGCCATCGCCGACGGATGATGACGTCATTCAAAACGACCCAACCCAACTCGAAGATCCTTATGTAAATAGTTTATACTGTAAGTAGCCTGACTGACTGACATCACCGGTCTTCGACTCCATTGCAGCAAAAGAACGTCCAGCACTAATTAGTGACATAATGCTTTTGTCCTCTACTTGTGCGGCTCCCTTACAATCACTATCGGAATCTCTGCTGACTGTCACAACCAATACAGACACTTTGCACATTTATCCTGGCGAACCACCATGAAATACTGAGGTCCAGCTTTGGCTGCTGGAGTACAGCCAGAGGCAAGAAGTGAGGGAGTGTGGAGGGACGAGACAGAGGCAAGTGGAACTTATTCTGTGTGTGTGTGTGTGTGTGTCTATATGTGTGTCTGCACAAAATGAGTGCGAGGCTCTCCCTTCACTTCAGAGGAGTCGACCAAAGCTCTCTTGGGAAGAGGATTTCGGTAGAAGACATTGAACAGGCAGGGAGAGTTCATACACTCGACAGTGCTCCGTTGTGATGTGAATTATGCAGTGTGGAGGCATTAGGGCTGAATTATTCACCCTGGTCAAAGGGAGCCTATGGAGACCCATCGCAGACAGTCCAAAAGAACAGAGAGCCTGTTTTCTCTCATTTCCTACAGGGGAATTATCTGATGGAAGATTTCTGAGCAGCTCCTTATCTATATCGAGGTCTGTCAAGGTGTTATGAACATCTTACTCATGTAGGAGGCAGCTCTTAGTGATGTTCAACCCCAGGGGACGCTTCAGTACATTTCACTCACTGGTCGAGCTGCAGTTGTTTGTTAGGTTCATTAAATCTTTATTGTTGAAAAACATATCTAATCCACTTTTTTCCAGTGAAGTTGTTGTGTAGTGAAGGGGGGGTGTTGTACAGTTAAGTGGGTGTGTCCTTTAGTGAAGTGGGTGTGTTGTGTAGTGAAGTGTCTGCGAGACTGAATCTAGACCCTTCATACAGCCCTCACAGCCTTTACCAATAAGGTGTAGGGCCTGCATGCTGCCTCTCAGTGTATAAAAGCTCATTGCTAAGGTTTTTGTGTTTCATTTCATGTTTCCAGCAGCTACAGGTATCTGTTTTCAACAAAAAAAAAACACTACACTAGTAACCTGTCCAGCAGGGATCAGCAGATGGACAAAAAAACTTTACTCAGGAGGTGGTGGAGACCAAAACAGAGCTAAAAGAGAGTGGACCCAACACGACACGGAATGAACGCCAATGTTGCCCCATGTCTGCTGGACATTTTGTACAAAAAATACAATGACAGAACAGACTCTTTTAAAAAAAAAAAAGAAATGAAGCACACATACAAGAGGAAACTACGAAAATGGCGGACACAGCGACAAAAAAACAATACTAATACAGCGAGGCCGAAGTACCAAGCCGACAAAGATGTATCAAAATGAGAGAGAATCTGGGGCTGGCTATCACTTTAAGGTCAATATGTATCTTTACATCTGCAGAGCAACATGTTCTACAGCAGTGGTTCTCTACTGGTCTGGCTGCGGGACCCACCATCACCCCTTAATGTCAAGCCGCGACCCAACTGTTCAACTTCTCAAATGTATTTAATGTAAAGATGGTGCAGTTTGAACCTGAGCTGAAAATGTAGCTGAGAGGGAGCTCTCTAGTGCAGAGAAATTGTTCCTGTCAGTCCCCGTCCCACACATGTTTCACGTAAACGAGTAAAACGGCTTCATGCTTTCTTGTGCCAGAACCTCGCTGCACAAAACGCAATGAGGTTTTGCCCTCTATGTAAGAAAATCCATATCTCATGTAGTCGGGGTCGTAGCTACTTGCGTTTCGCTCAATTAGCATGAAAACAAACTGTGTGGGTGTTCTTCTGTGCTGTGAAATGGCGGGTGTATATTAGCATTACAAGGCATTAACGCCAAATACTGTTAAGAGGTGTGAATAACTCCGCTGCATAAAAAATCCCCTTCAAAATAAAAGCACAGGATTTTTTTTTCTTTAGGCAAAGGCCTGCGACCCACTGAAAACGGGTCCGCGACCAACTTTTGGGTCGCGACCCACCAGTTGAGAATCACTGTTCTAAAACATTTGATTACATTTTTTTCTGCGTGATTTAGAACAGGCATGTAATATTTCACTTTCAGAAATGTTTAAAAATGTTTAGAAAACCGCTACACTACTGTGTACACTTGCATTGTGCTTTGTGTTTTAACTTTAGGAATTGCTTGGGCAGTTAATTAATCTAAATAAATTGATTGGTGTACCTGAAGTGTACTATTGAAAGATTGGCCCAGACGAGTGGGCGGTGTAAACACTAGTTTGTTTTGTTCATTGATTACCATTTGGATCCTCGGGCTAAAACCAAACCCGATACAAATCTGCCACTGCTTGTCTCCTCCGATGTGTGACTCTGTGCTACACAACAGAAGACAAAACCAAATCTCTGTATCATGGCTGTATGTCCACATGTCCGTCTTCAATCACACTTCTTTTAATGAGATGCAAATATGATGATTTTGCATTCGCGCAGCTGGGAAATTAGGCTTTTAGGGCGGGACTGGATTGGAACGATCAAGCGTTATTATCCTAAACAAAATCACAACTCGTGTCAAGTGATAAATGATACCCATAATTAGCACCAGTTGCTTTCACGTGATTTTGTTGCCTGTGTGTAGTAATCAGGTGAAGTGTGATGCACTAAAGACTCTCAGGGGAATATAAACTGATGAGTGCTAACAAACAGAGGAAACACATTTCCTCCTGCCACCAGCCCTGAAATATCTAACCACTTTTAAAATGAAAGCGCAGCAAAACGCAACTTCAGGGTGACTTTCACTTCGTTTAAGAAACTGTTCTCTTTTTTTTTTTGTAAAAAAGACTTTTTTTTTTTGTTTGACGGTGTGACACAATGAGGGCAAGCTGCTAGAACAAATTTGACAATGGCAGATTAAAAGATAGATAAAGGGAATAGATAACAGCAGGAACGATACTGAACAGATGTATATGAGGTGTGGATATGACAGGGTGGTACAAAAGAGCAAATGTGGCAGGAGGACCCCGGAAAATATGAAATATTATCAGTATAAACAGCAAAAAGATATGGACATGAACTCATCAAATATGCACTTGGTTACCCACGCACTGAGGATCCCTTTCGTGTGTGTATGAGACACACTTGGCTTTCAACTAACTCCAATGGAAACCCATCCGCATCATTATTAGACGCCCAGAGCAGCTGACGTAGTATAAAGAGCAAGAAAGGAGATGTTGGATGGGTCACACAAACAGGACCTTCACCCAGGAGACCGGTGTTTGTGTCCTGTGTGAATCCAAGTCATCTTTGACTAATTTTGCTGTCATTTGATACGTAACTCATGTATATATATGTAGACTATATGCACAGCAAATTAATGAGTGATGAAAAATAAATGAATGTGGAATAGTGTTCCTGGTCAACGTATCCTAACGTAGTTATTCCTTATTTATATTATATCTTATATTTATTTTTCGTGCGTTTTCCTACAAAAGCAAGCAACAGGTGTCAATTTCCGGCCTTTTCAAAATCCCGTCTTCACAGGAAACAACTTAGTTAGGGTTAGGCAACAAAGGTACTTAGTTAGGTTTGGGTGAGAGAAAATAACTACGGAAGTTACGAATTCTATGTGACAAATGAATGAACTATGACTTCTCGTTTTACACGGGGAGCGAAAAGCAATCTCCTGGCTGAAAGATGTTTTTTTGACCCATCCACCTGCCCTGTGTTGGCTTTCACGACCTTTATACTTCCTGGTTCATGATCAAGTGGATAACATACAATAGGATTTTGTGTGATATCTATGAATTATGCGGCATTATTTTTCATGGGTATAGCTTCGAACGCTGTATGAGAAGAGCCTGTCCTATTATCGCAGGAATGTGTTCTTAGTCCAGATAAGAAGTTTCAATGGTTCCTGCATGACAATCAGTATATCCAACCAAAACGTCCCATATTCTTTGTGTCGTTAACTAGATGTCATATCAATAAGCTGAGGGGCCATGTGCGCAGGAAGATTTGCAAAGATTCGCTCAGTTCTCTGTGAGGGATGTAAAATTGGACTCACTACATTTTTGATATGTTAGATAATGTGTTTTTCTTACCTTCCAGACAGCCACTGGTTTACATTCATTTTTAAAATGGTATGAAATTAATTTGTAGAGACTAGCTTGTGATATGACCCAGAGGTCGTATAGTGACATATTGTTTGGTATATTTGTGTTCTCTCTCTCTCTCTCTCTCTCTCTCTCTCTCTCTCTCTCTCTCTCTCTCTCTCTCTCTCTCTCTCTCTCTCTCTCTCTCTCTCGAACCTGAATGAGTGTATATGTGATTCCAGGAAGATGATTGGTGCCAGCTTGACATCCACAGGTTTTAAAGGCTGGCTTCCACCCAGCTCCTCTGGACTCTTCTAGCCAGCCAGCATGCTGTGAGCTACACTTTTTGTAAATGATTGTAAATAGTACCATGCCAGTAGCAGCCCAGGGATTGTAGGGGTGAGTAGCGTTCACGTTAGATCTCCTCGCTCCTGTTTTTAGGAGTTTTAGGTAAGCGGTTTTCCTTTATGTTTACTTTTTAATTTGAGTATGTAATGTTGGTTCCAATTTTTGCTGTTGCTTTGCTGTCAGCCCACCCTGAAGCCAAAATGTCCCTTTAACAACATGTGAGAAATAAATACTTCCTTGCTGCCGGTGGTTCTTGAGAGCTGGGAAGAGTGGAGTCTCATTTTCATATTGCACATTTTCTCCTGGCCGAGGCGTAACACTTGAGATCAACGATCAATAACAGTCAATATCACTTCTACTTTAACGTTTTTCACTATCATTGTGTGGTGATGCACTGCCAGTTTTTCAAATTTGCACACGTAGGAGAATACATCATTTTGACCGTGGTAAAAGCAGGCATTGTGATGGATTGCCAAACTCGAAGGAGCTTTGATTCTCCACTTTAACTTCATAGTCCCTGAGGGGATATTGGTTCTGTTCCAAGCTTATTCATTAATTGAAAATACACAAACTTGGCAGACACATTTCCAATGTTGGAATAAAATCATGAGCAATCGTAAAATCATGTGTTCTTTGAGTTGTGACACGCTCCCGTGATCTTGATCATCTGGTGTGAGGTGATCATAACTAAGTCATCTTAAATCAGTCAGTTTTTTATGCATGTAATATTATCAGCAGTGTTTAGTCTGGGATCATGCATATATTGAAGTTCAATGACGTGAACATTGTCATCAACCAATAGGTGCGTTCTCTTCAGGTGGCTCCTCCTGTCGGCTCTTTTGTTAGTTGCTCCAATACGAAGACAAAAACGCAGACAACACAGCACACCAGACACCGTGGTAGCGATGTGTCAATCCCAAGGTAGCCACGCACTAAAGCATACCCTGCTTTATCATCTATTTTATTTGAAATGGGAGTTTACTAAATGAACATCATGCAGTGTTGAAGAAATGTGAAACTACCATCATAAACTCATGTGTACAATGTCAATTTCTGATCGTTAAATGCATATGGTCTTTTCAAAATAAACTTCCGGCTTCACAGGAAACACCTTGGTTAGGTTTAGGCAACAAAACTACGCAAGTGTGGGTTATTCAAACCCAAATTTGTTGTTTAGGTTAAAATAACTACGTAACTGATGTATGCAAGTTACGTGACAATTAAATCAGTGTGGACTTCTCGTTTCTTGCGGGGAACCAACAGCAGTCTCCGGGCTGAAAGATTTAAAGTTTGTTTGACGCATCCACCTGCCTTGTGTTATACTTCCTGGTTCATGTGGATAACATACTGTGTTGAAGAAATGTAAAACTAGCGTCATAAACTCATGTTTACAATGTTTAATGAGGTAATAAATGAAAAAGAAGTAGGGTCATTTTCTCATTGACTTCAATACAAGCAGACTTCTTTTTGCAACCAGAGGAGTCGCCCCCTGATGGCCATTAGATAGAATGCAAGTTTGAGGCACGTCTGCATTGGCTTCACTTTTCAGACCCGGAGGTTTTCATGTGGGGTTAGTTGATAAAAAAAAACCCTCATCGTGGAATGTTTGTAATACTGACAACAGCAGTGTCAGTTTAAAATATGAGTCACATCTGAAAATATATGTTAACAGCCCTAAAACTAAATATTACATATTGAGTATGAGCAGCAGCAGCTGAGCATGGTGGCCTGTGGTGTCAACACAAGCCTTATCTTGAGTCCCCCACATCAACATGTTTCCTATTTGCTGCTTGACAGCTGCAACAGCCCAACAGGTCCTTTTCAGCATATGGTGTGATTCTGTGTTTCCCAGCAGGTGGTGAATCCTGCGGTGAGAATACATCCACAGAGTGCAGCAGCTGTGGACACAAGAAACCTTTCTTATACATTTCACTGCAAAGCTCGACACACTTGTGACATGTCCCGTCTTCTTTCACGAAAGGTGACTGCTGTTAGTCAATCGCTCTTCACAAAGAAAACATTCCTATCCTCTATTGTCAGTTGACAACAAGCACGCTGACATTGACTTGTTAAAACTTTCCTGTCATCCCTGAAAATTTTTCCGAGCCACCTCGCCGGGTGAACAAAATACTTGAGATGACGTCGGGATTGCTGTTTTAAAAAAAAGTTTGACTGGCGTGTCTTTTCAAGCGCTCATCAGCGGCGCGTAACTTGTGGAGAATGCCGAATCGCGTAGCCGTCGTCACTGATGTGCAAAAAAAACGCCGGCGTGAAAGGGTAGTTCACTTTTGTCGTGATCCCAGCCTCGCATTTTTTACAGAGCACATAACAGTCCATGTATGAAGACCTGACAATGGTTTAAAAAAGCTGCCCTCCGGAGAGATGCACTGCGGTGGTTGATGGCCCATTCTCTGCAAACGGCGCTCCTTTTATTGGAGGTGACTTCTGAATGGCAGCCTGTCTCTCTCACGAGAATGTGAAGATCCAGTCTTCCTGTCAGCAGGCGCTGCCTACCCTGACATGTATTAGACCTCCACTGAATTAATAAGCTCCCAGGCAAGACAAATCCACATCCTGTATGGATGTAGCCCTGCTGATAAAAACCACAGAAGCTAAATGATTACCACACAAACGGTTAAAAAAAAAGCAAAAACGATAAGAACTCAAAAAAGAGGAGAAACAAATACATTTGTCCAGGCATGATGGAGTATCCTGAGGGGCTTTTACATAATATTTCAAAGCGCACACACAAAAAAAGCACTTCATTTTCTGTTATCTAATAGCACACTGTGCAGGGAGGTAGAATACGGCACAGTGGAATCTGGGTCACACTTGATTTGAATAGCCAATGCTGATACTCAGCTTATTATCAAGTGATATTAAAAAAAGGAAGAAAAAAAAGACTGAGTTTCAGGTGAGTCAGAAATGGTGAAAAGTAGAAGAAGTTCACCTGCAGGTCATAGTGGGGGTTGCAATGTGGGTATGTTTTAACAATCTGAATAATCAACAAAGCACAAACTTGATTTCTAAATAAATATTCCTTTTTTAAAGTTTTTAATGTTCACTTGCATTCAGAAGGCTTAAAAATCATAGCTATACATGACAGACCAACACTTATTTTCTTTTTTTAAGGGACAATAAGAAAATAAAATAATTATTTATTATTATTTAAACGAGAAGATTCATGTAAATTTCAGGTTTGTTGCATACAGAGCTGGAATTGGGACGTGGTTAGCCCAGCTCTGCCTTAAGACTAGGGAAAACCGTAAACTGGCATCGGTCCAGTTAAAAAATACATGTATCAATTCCTCTAAATTCACTAATTAACACATTGTATTTTGTTTATTTAATTTGTACCCAAACAGCACGGAAGAAAAAAGGACCAGGAACACACCTAGTCTTGTAGCCTTGTCATCACTGTGTCTGCTGTGTCTCTGCCTGCTGTGACCGTAAACGGTAAAGTTGTGGGCCAGACAGATAAACAATGAGCTGAGAGTCAATATAAAGCTCCGTAAAGCCAAGCCAAATCATTTTCTGTGGTTTCATATTTTGGAGAGACCACTTTCACATTGACACATTGCTTTCACATTGTCATTTGATACATTGTTACAAAAAAAAAAAATATATATATATATATATTGATTGTAGCTGCTTTAATCACAGTGATTTTGAAGAGCGTAAAGTGTTGCTGCAGATTGGCGAGGGAATGTGTTCCATTCATTTCAGTTCACTATCGAGGTCAACCTGCAGACACTTGAAGTTTGCATTACGGAGAAGTCTCTGTTTTATTATTGTTTGTTTTTTTAAATCAAACCTTGAACACATAAAAAGCAAACACGGACATTGTGAGAAGTAGAATTTGAATTTGACAGCTGCTTGTATTAAAATATGGCTGTTTAGCAGCCAGCTGCCATGGCATTGTTGCTACACTAAATTATTATAATATAGGCAATTCACAACAATGGCTTTGATTAATTATTGACTCAACAATCAGCGTCGGTGACACATAAAAAAAATGCCCTATTCATGGCTTGATCTAAATACGAGCGCAATTAATTGTTTTGTTCAAAATGGTATCAGGGGTCCAAATTTGCAATTGTTGATTAATAATTGAGCTCCATCATGTTTTGCTGTTTGCTGTACAGAGTTTTACAAATTGTTTCAAGGATAGTTGTGTGAAGCCCTTCATCACTGATTACTTTTTTTACAGCACAAGCTAGGCCATCAGTTACTTTACTCCTGGTCGGTCGATTTATATTCACTGCCAACGTTTAGGGCCAATACAGGAAGCAGTAGTGTGTCCTTCTTGTAGCTGTGTGACCGAGCTGTGATCGGACGGTCGATTGTTTGGCACTTTGGATGACGCGTTTCTATTTAGAAAAAAAGTGTATGCTGACCTCTGCTCGATGACACTGAAATGCAATACGCTTCTTCACATTGATTTCTGACACCTTAACGTAGCATGGATAATTCAATAAGTCTTCCATAGAAAATGAACATTCACCTTTTTTCATACTGGAATCGTCCATTATTAGACCTGGATCCGTGACAACCTCTGCTCGGACCACTGTCAAGGTGCAACGAATCTGCAAAGTGACACTATACCTTCTGTCACCTAACACCAAGTTGAACATCAACACCGCTCAATCCAAAATGAACACGCAGCTCGGTCACACAGCATGATGTCAATTGAATTTGTTAAATCCGATGGGGCATCCATGTAAAAGCCAATGGGGCCGGTGTTGCGGTTGCTGACTTTTGATTTAATAAGGGAATTGAGATGGTGATTGAGGTCATCTTCCTCGCCCGCTTCTTTCAAAAATAGTCTTAACATCTGAGCTCATGAGACCGCCTGCACTCCCACTTCCACACACTGCTGCTGACATCTTAATTTTCCTTCTGCCGGGGCAGGTTTACTCCTCTGCAATCTTTCCGAAGAGGATTAAACACAGGCCCATTTTATTCATCTCCAATTCCAATAGAAATGTTTTAGCTCTTGGCAAAAAAAAAAAAAAGAAGAGAAATCTTATTTGCTTCAGTTCAGAGGGCTGTTTGCTCATCCAGGAAAATAAAGAGGACTCACAGGTGAAACCTGCTTGATAATTGCTCTATTTTCCACATTCATTTTCCTCTGCCGTGTTTACACACAGGCCACGGGAAAGAGAAAAGGCTCCACAAGTGAAGTCATTACGCAGGGGTCACAGCCGCTGGCTTCCCGACCATGGCGGGAACTCCGTCTCCTCATTCTTTTCGTACGGCGCCGCATGCCGCAAGCAACCTGCTGCAGCGGTGCATTCATGAGGTGAAGTACCTGACTGCTCTCCCAGGAGGTGGGCCGCGATTGAGCAACTTTGGCGAGTTCTCGAGAAACAACAGCACTCGGCCCGGGCACGTGGTGGTGGGGGGGTGTTGAGCGTGGACGGGCCGGACTCTGCTCCTGTCTAATCACAAAGAGACGCCGACTCCCAAAGTGATGGGCGAGCGTTCCTGCCTCATTATTTTTTCAGCTCGACACAGGTTGTCACTTTGGCTCAGCGGAGTCAAAAATAAAATTCCAGACTCCTTCCTCCAGACTCATAGTTTGAGCTCTCAGTAGACATCTTTATTACCCTTGCCGGTGGAGGCTGCGCCGCACACAGTGTTCCTGCTTTTTGACAGTAGAAAGACATCTTTGTTCTTTCCTGTGGCTTGGGAAAACAGAATGAGTTGCATCTGATAATATAGGGGGGTGGGGGGTTCAAAATTAAAGATTCAATTTTACTATAGCTGATTACACATTATTGTGTCAGGTCATCTGTGACACTAAGGCGATCAATGTCATTGTACCGGATTTCTCAATGTGTGCCCTTCCTTTACTACAACTGCAAAGAACTTTATTAGAAACATCCTCATATTATAGACCTATGTATTAAGTATTATTTATCATATCATAGTAAGAAGCCTCCCTGTTGCCTGCTCTGTGTATGTGGGAGAAAATTATTGCATACCTAAGGCACCTGGAGGCAGTGATTATGCAGCTGGTGGTTGGGTTTGCTGCAGCACCTCCAACACCCCTACTTTTACTTTTTTTGTCTCCCTGCTTATGGGTTATTGAACAAAATGTTCTTCCATTTTGTTAAAATTATGTCTGGGGTTGCAAAATCAATTTTAGACCTGCAATTAGAATCCTGAGCCATTCCAGGTTGGGAACTTCTCTCATTATCGCAAGTAGGCTTTAAATTTGAAACATCGACAACAATTGTTGAGTTTCATTAACGATAACTTAACTTGAATAAATAAAATGAAATATATAAATCCCTTATTAGTCCTGCAGTGGGGAAATGTATTCTCTGCATTTAACCCATCCCGAGTATATAGGGAGCAGTGGGCTGCTGAGAAGTGCCCAGGAGGAGTGAAGGGTTCAGTGTCTTGCTCAGGGACAAGTGGTAGCCAAGGATTGAACCGGTTAGTGGACGACCCTCTCTACCCCATGCGCCACGGTTGCCACTAAAAAGAACACGATGAACAGCATATGAGCAGTAAACTGGAATTATTGAAAGAAAACAGTATTTGTCTTAACAATTGCAAGTCACAGCAGCGTGGTGTGTATGCCATGTTTCTGGGTGATGCTTCAAACTGACACAGGACTTTCACCCAGGAGACCTCTGTTTGTGTGGCATGTGAAACCAAGTCAGCATTGACTTATTTAACAGTAGATTTGTTATGTAACTTACATAGCTACAAAGTCACAAACTTGCTTACATATTATGTAACAAACTTACTTATTTTATGTATCAAACTTATTTTACAAAACAAACACTTATTTTACGTAATAAACATGCTTATTTCAACCCAAACCACCAGGCGCCTTTGTTGTGTAAGTAGAATAAAAATCTAAGTAAACCTACGTTGGAAGTTTATTTTGAAAAGAGACTTTATGCATGTAATAAGCGTAAACTGTACTTTTCCTATGAACACGGAGGTTTATTTTGAAAACACACCAGCGAAAACTGACACGGCGTCCCTGACACGTCCAAAACTTTGGGTTGGGAGTTGTGATTGAAAACATGTTGACTGAATTTACCATGCAAACCATTAGAGTACAGCTTATTTCACACCCACTCTGTCTTCTGTACCCTGCCCTACTACCAAGTTGTCTTGACTCAGCCATTATTAGGCCATACGCCTGCTTCTATTTGAGAATTGACAGTATTACCCATTCATGTGAAAAACACCCCTATCGTCAGCACAAAGTGTACAAAGCTCTGTTCTTCTAAATAGCCTCTCAATAGGACTCTTTCATGTTTATCTGCTGTAATGAATGTTCTTTTGCAGGTGAGCATGCTGTGGGAGAATCTGCAGTGGGTCCCCTGACAGAAGAGAAATTTTAATTAGCATTGCTTGCAGTTTGGGTCACCAACATAGACATCCATCTGAGACTGTTCAATATTTAATTAAATGGCTCTTGCTTTACACCTTTGTTCACCTCAGAACACAATTCCCAGCAACACCTTTTATTCAGCTTCCCAATTAATCAGTGCAAAACACTTAATGAGAAACAGCTGTCAGAGCAAATACTCAATAAATCCCAAAAGCATCAGTTTGCTGTCGTCCTAAGTAATATCAGGTGCCTAAAGTGTTACGCAGAGGCTGAAGAGCAACAGATTTCATATCATGTTCAACAGAAAATGCATCAGTGTTGTCAAATCCTAGAACATCTTTTGACGGTGTCTAAAAGGCGGGTTGGGGGGCAAACTCATCACTCACTATCACCCTCATCTCATTTATTATCCACTTGCACTGAGGAATCTGAACTGTTTATCTTCATCACTTGTCATATCAAAGTAACATCAGGAAGAAAGTAACACAAGTGTAATGTGTGTACCGGATTTGGAACATTAATGTTTTTTTATTACGAATAACATACAGTATCACTTAAGCACTGGCCAGCATCTATTAGCTTCTTAGCAACAATACATTGTACATTCCTCAAACACACTGTAAATTATGGAGTAGGGCTTCATGTTTAGCCCAGTTGCCAGGAAAAAATATTGCCATTTGGATGTTTTCTGGGAACCACGGATACGATGAATGTTGACGTTTTTGCATTCGGTCAGAGCAAGTGACAGATTACAACATGCGACCGTTATTGAAAGTTACAAGGTATAACAACAAGAATGTCCAAGTAAGGGCGGGGTTAGACGGGTGGTGGAGGTTAATGGGTGAAACAAGCACAGGACTTTCACCCAGGACACTGCTAGTCTTGTCCTGTGTGAAATCAAAAGTAAACGTTGACGCTTGTTCTGTAAAGTTACGTAAGAAAGTAGACTTCGGGCAGTTGTTTTTTATTTACACTCGTTATAGTGTTTCGGTTGTTACATTGTGTTGTTACATTGTGTTGTTACATTACAGTTGTTACATTATCGTTGTTACATTACAGTTGTTACATTGCGTTGTTACATTACAGTTGTTACATTACAGTTGTTACATTACAGTTGTTACATTGCGTTGTTGTATTACGTTGTTGCATTACGTTGTTACGAAGTTGTTTTGTTGCCTAAACCTAACCAATTTTTCACAACGTTAAGCACGTGACACGTGCATTTCTGCAAGCGTGATACAAGGCAGATTTGTACTTAGATATGGGCTGCCTTGCTTGTGCATTTCAACAGGACACATGGTGGTCGTTGTATCAAATGGGATCATTTTTATGACATTTTTCACTCCTGGATGAACCTACCAGTGTCAAAAAGACATCTACTGTATAGTCATTTGAATGTTTTGTGAGTTTGCCTCCTTGTTTAGTGCGATTCAAGTGTGTCCTCTCTCCTGTTTGATCGCAAGGATTATTTGGAGGTTTAGTCTTTTAAGTCCTGTTTCATTTTGCCCGTCTAGCTTGTTAGCATTTAAATGGCTTTTTGTAATTGCCTAGGCGAATCTTGAAATAACATGAGGTGAAAAGCTTGTTTTTTTTTTTTCCGCTCCTCCTCTGCACTCCCTCCTTGTTGTTAACCTCCCCATTCAGTCTCAAGAAACAAACAAAAGAAACTTTTGGTTCACTTCATATGATTCACGTTGCTGCTGCGAGTCTGGCTTTGATGCTGGTCTTTGCAGGAACACTTTGAGTTTTTCTAGGCCCCCCTATATGGAGAACATATTCGCCAATTATTTGCACAAAACCCCTGGGAATGAGCCATGAGAGACTCTAAAGTGCAGCGTGCTGCTAGTGAGCACACATTGCAGTCGCAGGAGCTTCTTTGAATGTGTTGTGTTTGTGAGGACTGTATAAGGATGCCTGAGATGGCCTGCGGGGAAAGCCCTTATCTTGTATTTACACATAAGGACTTTGGGCAGGGCATGACTTCATTTTTAATCTTTAAGCCAGCTATTCCAATATGATTAAATTCAAAACAGGAAGCTATAGACGGAAGTGTGGCCTAAACATCCAGCAGCACTAACCCCTGGCTGTCCACAGCTATTATACAGTTAAGGCCAGCAATCAAGGAGGCCGCGAGAGTCGGAGCTCAAGGAAAAATGTTTGTTTTTTTTGCCTGTGAGAGTTGCGATTCTCACCTTCTGAAATTAAGACTGGATGCGCTTTTTTTCATCCGTCGGGAAGCACCATTGTTTTAAAAAGAAATACACAGAACCACTGACTTAAATTAGCAGAGGAAACAGCTTTGACTTTCAGACTGCTACATGCCTGTGGGGCACACTTTACCTGAAGTAGGAACTCTCCTTTCAAAATGGAAGTGTTTTTTTATCCCACAGTCAAGATAAGTCAGTGGATTAATGTAGAATCAAGCACTGTTAAAAAATGTTTCTGCATCCTACTGATAAGCAGGTAGTATGTAAATAAAGTTAATATCAGCAATACAGCATACACCATTGGAGGGAAACGGCTCTGTGACAAAAAATGATAAACCCAGTAGAGAGGAAATGTGACGCACTACATTTAATGTGATATGGGACATGATTACAATGCTAACGCTCGGTATAGCGGCTTTAAGTGAGATTAACAGATAGGTGAAAGGTGGGTCCTTGTAGGATCGCCGTACATATCAACACATTTCACATGTGAGGAGCATTTAGAAGGGTGGTAAAAGCAACTTTATTGATTCCTGTGAGGGTATTAAATTGCAGCAGTGAGGCGTGAACATAAGAACAACAAATGAAATGAATGGAAATAATTAAAAAACATAGAAGAAAGTAGGGTGACCAAATCCGAATGCTCAATTCACTCAAGCATAATTGTCAACATGCGCCCATACACCTTGTTTATTTCATTACCGTTATCTGTAATTGTGTGTGCAAAGGTAAACGCAGTATAGGCTGCATAATTCTGTGTGTCTTCCATATGAGGAGTTTTGATTTTAGTAGTGTGCATTAAAGTGACCCCAGCCCGCTGCCAGAATCTTTTTTGGCTATCTGATTGTTTTTACTCATTCCGCTGTTTGAGCTCAACTAATCAGTGAACGTTGGTTAACTTCAAACAAAGCAACCTGAGCCACGGCATGTAATGAAGGACTCCGCGTCCAGGTGCTGGGATGACAGGAGGAGGATAATTCAGTGCTGTCACGGAAGTGTTCAAAGAGGTCGCCCACTTCCCACTAGTGGACGTGAACTATTATTACCATGGTAGCTGATTGACATTCATATATGAACATGATAGTGAATGAACGAAACAAGGGAAATACTCTTCATGTAGTAAATGATGCAGTCTGATCTGGAGCTCACAGCTGATATGTACGTGGTTTGTTTTCTGCCATAGTTACGGTTATTGTTGAATTACTCCTTGTTGCTTCCACGCTCCACATTAATATATATTCATTAATACATTCGTTGAGAGTCCTAGTTTCCACCCTACCGTCACGATTCAGTCATGTTATAATGAATGATTCTGCTCCGTGAAACGAAGAAGTGGAAAATTGTGAAAGTGGAAAGAGATGCAAGACATTTTAGGTCATTATCACCGTTATCATCTGTACCATGAGACTTAATAAAACTGCAGGCCTCAGTGGATTTAATCAACCCACTGCCTCCGTCTTGTACAACTATTACCATCGAATGAATCCAGCCTGTCCTCATTTGCTGATTCCCCCAGTGATTCATTGTGGCTTCACTTTACGTTGGCGGTCTACAGTATTGTCTGCGTCTCCGATGTCTTCCCTTGTTCTCCCGGGCAGTTCACTCACCTCCCGGTGAATTAAATAGTTCCAAATGAAGAGCTGCCAGCAGCTATTCACTGTGAGCTTCTCTCCCCCCCACTTCCCTTCCCTTTTCAACATCTCTCACAAAACCACAAAGGTGACCTCGGAGCCTTGTGTGTACCTCAAATCAAAAGGAGAGGAGTTGGGAGATAAAAAAAAACTGTCAAGGACTTTCAGATGTTTCAAGTAGCCCATGTCTGGCTAAATAGAAAAGAAGAAGAGAAAGAAACTTAGATGTATTCTGTACTTTTGCTCTCTTCAGTGTCCGTACCATTCTGTCTGACACATGTCGTGTTGTTTAAGTTTGCCGATTACAAATAATTACAATGCAATACTGATTCACTGAAGTTACTTAGTATTTTCTGCTAGTGTTCAATTACTTTCATATCTTTTTAAAGGGTTTAGAGGGGAATTGTTTCAACTCACAGGAACATAGGAAGGAAAATACTGCACATGTGGCGGCCGCTTATAAGCTACCTTACGCCTCAGTTCCCGTACATGCAGTCTACTCAGTGAGCAAGAGAGAGAGATTGATTTTTTTTGCACTAATGTTGCTAATACAACAGCACTACAAAAGCTCTACAAAACTGATTAGCCTACAGGGAACATTTCAAAGACCAGGCCTGAAAAACAGACAGCTCCATTGAGTGCTTTAATATCACTGTTGGCCCTGGGGCACCCCCTGTCAACGAATAGCGACAAATCTTAGAAGGAGTGTCCTCCTGATACAATACAATATGAAACTCATCAATATGAGACAAATCTGAGGCTGTAGCAATAGTTCAAAGCTTCAAAGCTTTATTAATTGAAACAAACAGGACTTTCACCCAGGAGACCACTGTCCGTGTCCAGTGTGAAACCTAAAGTCTACGTTGACTTTTGTCACATTAGACGCTAGTCACATGACTCATTAGTAGTCAAGCACAATCTTTTCCTGACCCTAACAAAGTATATTTTTGTGTAAACCTTACTTCCTGTAAAGACGGAAGTTTATTTTGAAAAGGCACTATGCATGTAAAGACTGTATATTGATACACCATCCCTGATACGTCCAAAAGTGATGCGTTGAAGCATTGGGGCCACTGACCAAGCGTCGCTATTTGATTAGTTGGGCGCGAGAATGTGTTTTTTATTCACAACGGTACACCAATTGAATACTGCTGCACACATAATTGAAAATACAAAAGTAATGCATTTTCAGTTTTCAACTGCCTTTGGCTGATCTGGTGATGATGTTTTCCTACGACTGACCTCCCTTGTCCACCCATGAAAGAGTGTAGCACAAGATCAAGTGATTTGCTCTCACAAATTACTTAAAGCTGTATTATTAATAACAATGGATCACATTACTATGTGTTATATGAAATGGGAGGGGCTCGTAAATATAAACCCACAAAGAAATGATCACCAGCTGTGCAGGTTTCCCCTTAGCTCTATGAGCCTCTTTTATCTCAGTGCTTTGGTTTTCTGGCACTTTTATTGGCCCCATTTCCAGCAGCATTTTTTATTTGTTTGTTTTTTTGTGTTAAACCCACTGTACACTTCCTGCCCAGCACCAAACTGCAGACAGGCACAGTTAGAGACTAGCTGGTGAACATAGCGGAGCATTTAGCAGCTAAAAAGACGGATAGTGTTTTTTCTCAGGAGTTGGTGGAGCAAAGCTAAAAGAGACTGAATATTTACTTACATTCATGAGGTAGACTCAAACACAACTCCAAATTCTAATATATGTGTCTGCCCCGATGTGTAAGCAGTAGCAGTGGTTTGCTAATGTCGGTCACATCAGGTTCTCTAGCCATACTATGTCTACTTTATCTGAGATAAAGATAAAGGTCTGAATAATACAATTGTATGCCACTCACTTCAACTCCAATTTATTTCAGGGTGAAATATTATGCTCTTGTAGTATATAAAGAGTGAATTATTTGCTATCACACTAGCCATAACAATAAGTTCAAAAGATGTTTTCAGCTTGGCCTGCAAACATCAGTGAATGCAACATTAAAGCCCATGTGTTAAATGTGTATGTGAATTTTACCTTTCGTCAGACAATCCGAGTGAAAACTGGAGCGCAACTGGATGTGTTGTTTTCTGTTCAATCATTTGGATTATACCACTAAAACCTTCAGACATTTTTACATCTTACCCAGGCAGCAACCTGCGGTTCTTCAAAGTGAAGCCCGACAGTCTTTAACTTGAATTCTTTCTGATGGCCAGCAGGGGGCGACTCCTCTCGTTACAAAAAGATGTCCGATTGTATAGAAGTCTATGAGAAAATGACCATAGTTCTCACTTGATATATTGTAAACATGAGTTTAAGGTCTGAGCTCTAGCTTACCATTAACTACCCATTAATTGCCTATTAAATCAATAATAATAATATATTCATAATTATAATGATTTCTATTATTATTATTTAGCAGAATTATGATTATTGTAGAATAGATGAAAGCCTATGTTATGCTATTGGTAACAATATTGGACAAGGTGAAATAAAGGTAATTTAATAAAAAGGCAACAATAGCACTTCATATCATTCACATTTTATCAGTGTAATAATGGGAAAAAAACCTTTCAAAGATCCAGAAACTATATGACTATAAGGTCCACATGAGTGAGTGATGCAGCTGGTCATGCAGCAGGACAAGGCCCTTCAGCTCTCGCTCTCTCTTCTGCAGTGACATCCTTCAGTGTTTGCTCCCCGGCAGAGCTGGATGGCACAAGGTAGGGCAATAAGGAGCGACGGCGACAAGGAGAAGGAGTGCTGTCGTCCTCGCACTCAATCACCGTGAATTCATTTTAGGGGAGATGGAGGAAGTCTAATCAGTCTCGCAGGATCACCCGTGGATCCTGTTCTATTCACAACAGCGGCATCTGTTCCAGCTGCATGAAGCGTGGCACTCTCTGCGGCGTTGCTCCCCGCTCTCAGGGCGGAATGACGAACGCTGTCTGTGCCCTCTTTTCCTCTCGCTCCTGTCAAAACACTATGTAATTATGTTGAAAGTTCCAATTTCGGAGTGTAAGAGGCCCGTGTTTCTTTTCTGTCTTTCAAGTCCCAGCTGCTCTGCTAATGCCTTGTAAAACTCACGAATTACCGCCATAAATAATCCTTTAAATGAGGCTTAAAGTACACAAGACTAAACCTCAGAAAGGAGTTGCAGGCTGCAGGCCATGTGTGGTCTCAAATCTAAAATGCATTCCTCATCATGTTTGCAGGTAATTGTTTTCATTTTGCTTTCGTTCTCATTATGTATTTGTGTGATTCAACACGAACAAGGTCTAAAGAAATTGGGTATAATGCAAACACTCCAATTTCATCTTTGCAGAGGTGGAAGTGGAATGTACTGTAGAAAAAAATGCCTTATAAAGTCATAAAGTTGATTTATTAAACCACTGCTGCTACTCCGTCTACATCCAGCGGACACTGCAGAACAACATTAGCATTTCAAGTCATGTTTCTGATGAATGAAAGTCCAATATTCACTCTCCTTTTAGCTGTTTCCACTATGTTCTCCTGCTAAGGCTGTTCGTAGCTTTACTTATGAAAAATAATGTCCCGATATTCGTAAATATTCCATAACATCATTTTGTATGTTATCCACGTAATCACAAACAAGAAGGTATGAAGACCGCAAAAGGGGAAATGGAAGGGGAGGTGAATGGGTCAAACGAAATCTAGTCTTAGACTCAGGAGACCGTTGTTCGTGCCCCGTGTGAAACAAGAAGCCAACATTGATTTATTTTTTTACATAACTTGCATACTTCAGTAACGACACAGTCATTTTAACCCAAAGGAGGACCTTTTACGAAATGTGTGTAGTTCTGTTGCCTCAACCTAACTTAATAGTTCACGACCTTTAAAGGGCCAGTGTCAAGCATTTTGGGGGATCTATTAGCAGAATTGAAATATTCAGAGCTCCGTTTCCATTCATGTATAATTCCCTGAAACTAAGAACCATTGTGTTTTTTGTTATCTTAGAATGAGTCCTTCACATCTACATTGGGAGTGGGTGCTCTTCCATGGAGTCCGCCATGTTTCTACAGTAGCCCAGAACGGACAACACAAACACTGGTTGCGTCACTTGAAATGAAAAACATCTGTAAAGCTCTGGTATTTCATACGGTTATTAAATTTCAATCTGCAAAGTAATTAGGATTTATAACTACTTTTAGTGTTACGGAAGGATAGAGTAGCATACCGTGGTAATACTCAGAGTAGAAAATACAGAGTAAAAGTTTCTTTCCACCACTTTTCACAACATATTTTGTCTTAGATTAAAACAAAGCTCAGTCGTAGCTTGGACTTGACCCCATGTGCTTAAAGCTTTGTGTATATCATTTATTTTAAACTTGATTAACAAAATCTAAAAATTCAACTCGTATCAAAAAGTATTGCATTTCCTAAGATCAGCACTGCAGCTCTACAGTGTTCTCTTTAAGCATCAAAAATCATCATCCATTTTTCCAGTCGTTTGCTGGATAATGGTTGTAAGGAGAAACTTTGTCACAAGTCTGTCACTACCACCCAAGATGGGTGAGTAGATTTCCAACAGCAAAAAAAAAAAAAAGGGGGCAATCATCTGGTGTGTGCGCATGTTATTTTTCACAGAGATAGTGTTTTGATTGCCTGGGGGGAGGAAATGGTATTATTTACTACAAAATTGCCTTCGCTTGATCCACATTGGGTGAACTGGCAAGCTGAGACTAAATATATCTTCTCTCCTCTGCGTCTCATCCCCTCGACACAAGCTCCCTTTTTTCTGCTGCTATGAGGAGTGAGGCAACACTCTTTACAGTCAGAGAAGTGCAAGTCTTACCAGTTCTCAGTTAGATGGCTGTGTCAAAGGGCTTAGTGGGAATACTTGAACACAGCAGGGCCTGAACAACACGTCTCCTCAGATGAGTTCTTCATAGCAGGATGGGCTTGGGGTGAGCGGTTCAGGGCCTCTCCTGACTGACCGCCAATAAGAAAAAGAAAGACAAATCTGTCTACTTTGAAACTCTCTCCCCCACTTTTTTTGTTTTTTCAGCATGACATCCTCCAGCAAAAAAGTAGTGGACTTTCTGTTTTGATATTCTTTTCTGTAATCATCACTGGCACCAATTAGCGGCTACGCTCTTGTCTCGTGTGGGCAAAGTGTAAAAACAAATAGCAGGTGCGAGATGAATCACTCCGGCTTGTGAGAGCATTGAGGGAAGATAAAATGAACACATCACTCATTTCCTGGAATGCATACTTGGGCATATGCAGCAGTCTGGATGACGAACCAAACCCAGAAAAGGGCCTTGAGGCGAGCTCTGGTTTGTGCGAAACAGCTCGCCATCGCTGCAAAAGGCGGCGGATACGTCCCAGGGAACGGATTTGACATGCTGTGTTTTTGTTTGGGTTTCCTACTGAAGTTCATATAAAAATGTCGTCCCCACTGAGCCGGTGGAAACATCACTATAATCAAGCGGCAAAACGCACTCCGCGAAAAACACAGTGGAGACAGAGGTCTCCATCAGCTAAATCACTGTGCTAATCAATGGCAATAAGCTGGGGGCATCACAGGGGACGTCACCCCTCCTTAACACTCTACCCTTACATATCAAATGGCAATTAATTCCTAAAATGTGTTAGAAATTGTCTAATTACCACATATGCCCGATACTCCCGGTCGCCGTTCGGGTTTAAACGGGAGGGATGAGTGAGCTGGTAATGATGCTCTGTTCAGTGCGACGCACTGCCGCAATCTGGCGCGACCCAGACACTGTTCCTAATTACAGGCCTGCATTCTGTATACGGCATCATCATTACTGCCGGGAGAGCGAGGACTCGTCGGCTCCAACTGCAGCCATCATCAGATGAGGGCTGCCAGTCGACCCTTATCTACCTGCATGCATGTCTTTTATTGTTGTTTTGCTGTGTCAGTCTGACTTATATGTTTTACATACTCTGCGTGCTTTTACGTTTTGTGCTTCCAACATGTTTTTAGTGTCTAACAATGCAACATAGTCTCTAGTCCATGTTTCCATTTAACATAATATTCCCTCATTTATTTGCTTCGTATGTGTTGTTTTATGAGCCTCTGTGTTGCATGTCTTAGTAGTACTTGTCAAGTACAAGGGTGTCCTGAATGATGTTTCTACTTATAGCAATATTCTATCTTCTTTTATTGTTTCTGCCTGCTTTGTAAAGGGTAAATAATGCATAACTTTGTAATTTTAAACTTATATTCTGTTTTTTGGGTGACTTTGTAACATCTGTCCAGGGACTACAGATGAAAAATAGCCTCTGGCGCATTAACAGGAATGTTTTATTAATGTGCACTGTCAAATAAACCAATAAAATAAATATTAAATAAAATAAGCACTGTTTTGTCCTTCGGGTTTTGAAAAAAAAATAAAGTACTGCACCCAGTTTTTGTAACTTCACTTTTTATATTTTTGTCACTATTCCAAATGATATGATTTGCATACTATGTCATGTTGACATGTAGCATGTACACGGCCAGATGATTGAGTACCACTTTTTAATTAGTCACACTTAAAGGTTGAATATGAAAATCAGAGCTTTTATTTATAGTGCAATACAAATGATCAAAGGGAACACACACATATAAAACATATGACACAGCACAAGATAAGCCTGAGAACTAGACTCAAACTAACCGAAACAAAAGAGTAAGAAACAACGGGGGCAGCAACAAAAAAACAACAACAACAACTGAAACACAAGTGTTTAGGTGTGTGTGGGTGGATTGGTTCTTGGGGTGAAAGATATATCTAGGGGGACGGCTGAGAAGGTGGCTAACAGCTAACGGTGCATACAGTGCTTACAGCGCTAACAGTGCAAATGACGGCAACAGTGCTGACAGAGCTAACAGTGTGTACCTAAGGGGGAACCGGAGGGTGTGTGCTACGCTTCTGTAACTGTATGACCACAGTGCAGGGCGGCGGCCATGAGCTAGCCCAAATGGTGCATGCTCACATGCACTAAAAGGCATGCGCTGCCAGTCCGGCTACGTAACCAAAGCACAGAGAAGCTCGGACTATAACACACACAGAAAGAGAGTGACAATTTTTGTCAATTGCAATTAGTCTCAAAGATTGCAAATCAAAGTTAGTGTTAAGAATCTGCCCAACATCTTCATAAAACTCATAATCCATCTTTACAGAACACAATAACACTGGCAAGAGGAACTGATAAGGACTCAATATGATATTATTCATGAGGATTGGCTTCCCTGTGATATCATTTCCAGTCATCTTTAATGAGTAAAAAGAGATGCTCATTATTGATTGCGCTGTACAATACAGCCAAAACATTACCCTTAAACACAAGCTACAGGAGGTTTTACCCAGAGCTATGACCACTGGCAGTGCCAGGGATTTTGGGTAACGTACTGTCGCCCTTTCTTTTCTCTCTCGTGTTTATTTTGGAAAGAAATGATGCCAGGGCTGTAATCAAAACCAACTCAATCGAGTCCAAGTCAAATCGAAGACCAGAGTCTAAGGCAGTCGAGGCTACGTCAGCACTGAGTCAGAGGCAATCGAGAGCGAGTCAAGATTGAGTCCAAGGCAGTCGAAACCGAGTCCAACGCAATCGAGACTGAGTAAAGACCAAATCCAAGGCAATCGAGACCCAGTCCAAGGCAATCGAGACCATGCCTAGTCCTGTTCAAAGACCATAATAAGCAATCGAGTCATTCCAATGCAAATTTGATCTACAAACAAGATTTATCTATGTTCTAACATCAAACTAAGCAGTGCATATAATTTAGGATTCATTATCGCTTTCCACCTCGGACACAAGTGGTAGGATTTAGTGTGCAGCTACTTCATTTGAGTTACATTAGTAGAACAACCAAACCTTGAATAAAAAGTATTTGCTTGATTTTTTAGATGTTTACAATTGCCCAGCTCATTAATATAAGACACAAGCGCAGGTATCTTTGTTACCGCGCGTACACAGCACATCATTTCGGATAATGCAGACAAAATGTTTCGTAAGATGACAGACTGGGAAGAACCCCCCATACGACAGCCCCGGCTGTCACTCACTGATGTTTCTCATTAAAATGAAAATGGATTTTGAGCGTGACATTGCATGCAGGTCGCATCACAAGCCTGTTTCAAGTGAATGTGAGGTCATGTTTGTGTTCCTTTCATGTCCTGATACCAGAGGAGTGGATGGCACACACTCTTCTTTCTGCTGCCTTTGTAGCTGCATAATGAAAACGTCTCTTCACACTGAAATTTGAAACGTCTCCTTTCTTGGTACTGTTTCTGCCGGTTGAAAGGCAAAACAAAGAATGGATTACCTTCCTCTTTTCTTTTCTTTTCTTTTTTTTTAACAATAATCTCAACAGCAGTGCTCTCAGTTATTTTATCTAATCCATCGTTTGAGTTTTCGTCTCGGTCACAAGAAAGCGATTCTTTTCACACATACAGGAAGATGCTCTGATTTCATCTCGCCTCCTGGCTCATCTCGGCTCCAGCTAATGCTTTTTTTTTGTCCTGTTCAAAAGCAGCTCAGGGTTTTTAGCTTTTGATAGAACGTCAGAGGTGGTTAAAATCCTAATAACGGCGTATGTCATTTCGTGGGCGCGCGTAAACCATCGCAGAGAATGCTTACATACTGAGAATGAGTGTTTTCAATGACACTGGCAATGACAATCAGTTCCCTCGGCCGGTGTTCGTCACGCGCTCCGTGCGTGCATCCGTGTGGGGCCACGCAGTTAAATACAATCCGAAGACGTGGGAAATCGCGAGGAGAGCTTGATTTAGTTCAACCTGCAGAAAAATACATTCACAGTGTGAAGCGGTGAGATGAATGAAGTGAGGTTCAAAATCTTCGCTCGGGGTTTGCAGCGTGCAAAAGCACCGGTGGGTAGATCTCTGCCATTATCAGTGAAGGAATCACAATTATTCTCCAGTGATACGGAGGTTTATTACCGTCATACACACTGGCTGTGAGTATGGCTTAGCGATAAGCGTTTGTTGGTCATACCTATCTGCACTCATGATCGTGTTATCAAGCAAATGCACATGTTAGCTTCCATTGTCGGCCTTGGCGACGGAAGGCCCGTTGAGGGCTTATCATTGTCAATAGGCAAATTCAACTTATTTCACTCCCAGGGCGTCAAATTCCGACTCTTGGTCAGCGCCGCCCTTGGCGTCTTGATAGCCACGAACAAGGCCCCCTTTAGCGGATGTATGAGACTCACCAGGCTTTAAACTATAGCGCAATCTATGCTCGACGCATCCGCGACCTCTCCCTGCCCATTCAACATTCTCCAGCTACGCGGATTTGCAAAGAAAATTGGGGGACTTTTGAGGAAATGTGAGAGTGACGGTTTGCCGCTGGGAAAAATCTGCAAGGAGTGTAACAGATTCAAAACGTTTCCACCTTTCCCACGATTCCACGTCAGCTCAAAAGGCACCACATTGAACGGAAAATGAGCTGCAATGGCGTCACATTTTTTGATGTTCAAATATTATCTGCCCAAAGAATTCTCCAGTGCTTTTGTGCTTCTTGATGCAAATTCAAATATGCACTTTTTTTTTCGTGTAGCATAAATGGACTACAACTGTATTTAGTTGTGCAACCCTGTGTTGCGTAATGACAATAGATAAACCCTCATGTCATGTTCTGTTGCTTTGCAGATGAAGGGAGTCAAAAGGGAGCTTGGAAAAAAAAGTCTTTCATGTCGTGGATGAAATAAAACAGGGGAAGTCAGGTGAATTGTGACAGCAAGTTACAAATCTCCGTGAGCCATGTTGCTCCACTTCACATAAAGCAGATACTGTACTGATGATTCAATCAATTGAGGTGAAAATCAATGTGAAGAGAAACATTGCACCATAATGTTTGCATTGCAAACCCGGCTATTTTATGTACAGTGCTCTGCAACTCCTGTTGTTGCAGAGTAGATTAATATTTTTCGATAATGTAAAACCTTTTTTTTTTTGGAGCAACTTATGAAAACAAGTAAGAATATCTTCGATACATGCAGTCGGCCGTGGTCTCCAGATCACTTTAAAGTTGCCCACCAGCTCCAGTTACGTGATTAAATCTGATGAAATGAAAAACTCGATTAAAGCCGTGCAGAATTCGGGTAAAGTAAGGCGAAAGTTCTCATACTATAGCGAGACATGCAGGAAATGAAAAAGGAGAGGGAAAACGCTGACTCAAACATTGGAGGGAAAATACAGAGGAAAGCTGTAACTCAGTTATGTATGTTCTTCCCGTGGAGTAGACAATATACATGGAGACTGCGGCACCAAACTGAGATGTGGATAAGAAACAATGATAGTTGTGTCCAATGACCCGAGAGGGAGCCACCATGAGGAGCAAATTAAGCCTCATTCAGCTCATCAGGGAGGAAAGCATGGCTTGTCGGTTTCGGGGAGATTACTTCAAAATCTGTAATTTACCAAATGACTAACAGGAAATAAATTAAAAGACATTCTTAGTACTGTCAATGCAGTATAGTTTTGTCAAAGTAACACGTATTCAAGTCCCTACTAAGAAAAGGGTGGAAAAGGGGTATTATATGGTCTTTAACCTTCATTTAGTGCCACAAAACGTAAGGTTCTGGCCACTGGTGATGGAAAATAATAAAATTGACTGGATCGGGAGTAACCATTAGAAGAAGCAGCGATTTTGCTTTGCACTTCGAGTTGGGGAGATACACATTTGAAAAATAAATGGTGCAAATCAAAGCAGTGGCCTAGTATGGGTCATGACCCTGGATCCTACACCCATGAGTAGCGCCTTTCACTAAACCCAGCCTGCCTGATAAAAGCCCACATCTTTAATACTCCACACTCTCAGCTTGTAACCATAGACTGCATATAAGAAGTGGACTTAGTCGCTGTGACGTCAACCATCGCTTTGTGGACTCGCAGCCTCAATTTTGGCCATCGCCATCTTGGATTTTGGCCGCTGCCATCTAGCTTCTTTTTTTTTTGCAACCACTGAACGGAAGTGACCATATTTGGACAGCGGAGGAGTGATGTCGGGGTAGAGACGCCATATATGGCTCTGGTGGACCTGTCAATCACAAGGTAGCCACGCCCTAAAGCGCACTCTGCTTTATCGTTTATTTTACTCTTAATTGGACCATCATTTACAAAATGGACATCATGCTGTCTGTTACAACTATGATGTCCCATAGCAAATCTAAGGAAACCTCATAGTGATTTCATCATCTTATATTGTCCCGGATGGGTTTACATTGGAGTTAGTTGACAGCCCGACGCTATCCAGTCGGTATCAGACGCCGAGAGCCATGACAGGACGCTAGTATTTGACGCCCGGGGAATGAGACCAGGCTGAGATATGTGTGAAAAAACAACATATTTTAGCCGGCATAGCAGAGTGATGTTTCCATATGTGGCTCTTTCACTAAAATCCACAGAAGCAAGCCCTGACAAGCTCTGTTAAAAGCCCTGATCTATTGCTTTTACATAGGAATAGATATCTGCTGCTGGCCACAGAGAAGACGACATCGTGTTAGAGCTGGAAAATAAGCAATTTTCGACTTGGCATAGGGCCTCCTCTATTGGAAGCATGGATATATGTGACCTCTGCTTGACAGTTTTGCTGATGTGCCTGCTGAGGCCGGCATGTATAAATGAATCTCAATTTCCTTTATTAATTTCAAACGTCACTATAAATTTGCGTCTAAGTGGACCTGACCCAACGTTTCAGCTCACTACCACACAAGAGGAGGTGACTCCCATCACATTTGCACACATTGTACAGAGGACACCGAAAGTTACCTTTGACTCCTTAAAGCCTTTACACATAGGTGGCGTTTTTTTTTTTCACATCAATATATTTTCACAAACTGTTGTTTTTTGTCATGAGTTAACACTGACCGTGAATATTACGCGCCAAAACAAGCAAGAAAGTTTTTTCGGAACAACCGATTACAGACCTATTCAAAATGTACACTATGGTGTACAACAACACGGGGCTTCCTTAGTCCGAAATCAAGACGGCAAACTTTATTACTCCTTCCAACTTTGACAAAGGCAGCGTGGACCAGAGCCACCTCTTCCCGTCTTACCAATTTACAATAAAAGCTCTAGACATGCATAACTGTTTACCAGAGGGAACTCCAATTTTACTCAGAGTATTTCCCGAAAAGGAAACTCAATGAAATAGCTTACAATAGCTTAGGCTCTACAATGAGAGCTCAGACAGATTGCCAGACAATTCTCTTGGCCAATCGGATCCTGGTAGTTGGTCTTTCCATTAGACAAAAAAAACCATCCACTAACATCTGGTTTTTGTCTTCAGTGGGAAAGGTTACAATCTTTATTCATTCCTGGGAAAAATGACAATTGTTTATCGGTATTTATCGTCTCCAGCGCCGATCGACAGTGATGGAAACCTAACACACACGTGAACGTGCAAATTTTCCTTCTTTTTCCGACTTTGTGACATGTGTTGAAGTGAATATATAATAAATAACAATAACTGGGTTTTTGACAATTGTTACAATTTTAATAACGTACAAAGCATACAATTAATATAATATACAATCATTAACTCTGGTTTGGTCAAAATACAGCCTAAATTCATTGAGGTAAATCTCACCACACTACATTGACAGAGACAGTGATTTACCTCACTGATCACTGTAAAACACACTTTATTCGAACTGGACACAAACTCAATAAAACTCTTCTTTGTTGGTCTTTCTGCCGTTCCAGAGAGACACTGAGTAAATAACGGATACAAAAAAAATGACCACCATAACATTGTCACTGTTTATTAACCTTGTTGTTAATTCTGTCAGCCACCAGCTCAGCCTTACCCGTGTTGAGAACCGTATGGAGGCAATAGATATGGATAGATAGAGATTTATTCTTAAAATATTGCAACATTATTTGAGTAATTTCACCTTGATGACAACAATTTTTTGACAGAAAGCGTGCATTACAAACTGTATGAGTGTTGAGTTTGAAAGACATTTTTTTTCTAGGCAGGAAGGGTCTAATGAAATAAACCGCTGAATTGGATTATGGGAAGTGTAGGATTGACAGTTTTCGGAGCTTCTCCATACAATCAGGGGCTAAAAGCCAGGATATCTCAGCCTCTGCAACATCAATTTTGGTTATTCTCGTTTTACGTCTATCGTAAGTTCCCCAAATTTACTCGATACGAAATAGATGCCTCTTCAAACCCTTTAATTGAATTGTAACTGTCTGCAAGTCCTGCCATCTGCACCAGTGACAGGTCTGTTGTGGAGTTTTCAGAAGTTTGGTGTTTGAATCTGCCACTGAAAAAATTGTAACACGTTCAGCTGACTGTGATACAACGGGAGTATGCCGACAATTTAAAAAAACGAAAAAAACAAACTTGGCATGAGAGCAGAGAGTGTCTCTGACCACAGAGAAATGTAAGTTTTATACAGATGGATATATTAATTATGTACTAATGAAAATGCTAGTTGTGCTGTAGCTTTAACATAGCTAAGTAACCTTCAAATCAGTGGGAAATGTAGCTTTTCAATTCAGACTCCAAGTACAACTCCAGCCAAGACTGATTCCTATTGTTGTCAACACAATCTGGCTTTGAGTCTCGCTTTGGCCTGTTTCATCCTAAAGGCAGCTGGCCAAAGCACGACTGCAGGCCAGATTCTGCGTTTTCTATGAAGCTGTTTTGCGACGAGCCACATTTTCACACGTGTAGGCAGGGCCAAGATATTCGCTTCTCCCCCCTCTGCTCCCACGGATAGTGATCTCAGAATAACCCACCAACGCCACGTGACAGCCACTGGCGCATTGAGCCTGCCAGAGCCGGTGAGGCCCCGGCAGAGCAGGGGAATAACTTTATCTGAAATATGATGGCATCTGTCTCTCAAGCAGCAGACTCCTCATTACAGGCAGTTTCTTTCACTGGTTGTTCAGACATCAGCTGTCACAGTTCATCAGCCATGCCAAGGTAGGGGCAAAATAAGCAGCTGCCACAAGTCTCCTCTGCTGCAAAAGAAGCCATGTGGAGATAAATGCTGGGTCACAGAGCTCTGGATACACTCCAGACCCCTCAGTCACTCTGATGTCTGTGCAGTGTATAACCCCACATTACCATTGAGTTCCCGTCGTCCGGATTAAATGGTGATCGTTATTGAGGAAGTCGAGAGAAGAGTTTAGTGTTGATGTGTCAATGGACTGCTTTTATATAGACATTCTTAAAGTTACTACAAGGAACTTTTAACAGTCAATTTAATACTGATGGCTCTGCATGCATAAGTAAACAAGACCATCAGTGGGAAGATTGTCCATTTCTACATCGTTACTCTTAATGCTTGTCATCTGTGGAACCAGGTCTGACTCAGACAAAATCGTGCCGGTTTAGAAACTCCTACAGCTCAGACTCCAGCGGGGCCTCTGGCAGCGAACAGCGCACCATAGACAGACCCAGATCCGGCTTTAATGCCGCCTTCAACCTGCAGTCGGAAGCTCTTGCGGGAGGTGGAGAGCTCTGCAGCTGACAGCAGCTGCTCCTCCTATGGCCAGGAGCAGAGCTTTGCCTTGCTGCTCCGCTGGTCCCCGCTGGGCCAACACCGACACCACACTGCTGGAGGGAAGAGAGGCACGGCAGAACCAGGACGTAGCAGGGCAGACTCTCAGACCCTGCTGCAGTAAAATGTGAGGTTTTCTGGTGCTCATGAACACTTTTGTCCACAGGGACCGCCAAAAACAACATAACGTTTAAAAAAAAAAAAGAGTAGTAGTGGCTTTAACTGAATTTAAAGCTCAGTCATATGACAGTGGATATTCATTGTAATAAGAGACAGAATTTTAATCTTGCTGATTGGATTTTTTATTATTATTTTTTTACCTCGGGAGCTATAGTTCACTTCTCTCCTTGCATTTTTATGTCTTGTCCCCTGGACCTGTTATCAACAAATCAGACACAATTGTTCATCTTTTCTACTGATTCAAACTGAGCCACAAGAATAGAATAGAAACCCTTTTTATTGTCATATACATATACATGAAATTTGACCCATCCCATTTGACCCATCCCATTTGACCCATCCCATTTGACCCATCCCATTGGCAGTGGGCTGCCAATGACAGGCGCCCGGGGAGCCGGGGGTTCAGTGTCTTGCTCAGGGACACTTCGACACGTGGCACGTCCCAGTCGAGGATCGACCGTTGACCCTGCGGTTACCAGACAACCCTCTTAAGCCAGTGAGCCACGGTCGCCCCCCAAAAAAACTTCACAACGTACACCTACCTTAATGGTTTCAAAACATCTTGCCAAAGCACTGCAGCTGGCTAACCCTGGCGCATTTACGGGGATTAATTTGCGTAGTCCTTATAAATAGATTATAAAAGAATTGAAGTCAATGTCCATCCAAGTCTTGAAAGTGCTCCAACAGCCAGTCGCCTGACATTGTCACTGCAAAGAAAATGAACTTCCCCCTGCATACCTGTCACGTAAACACTCCCCGGCGTTGCACAGGTGCCTGAGTGAAAGTCTGTGGTCAGGCGAAGAGACGGTGCTAAAGGGTGGCCATAATCCCCCTAAATCCCCGAAAGGTTGTACGCCTGACCCAGTGGCACTGAAAAGAAATGAGTTCCTCGCACTGTAACGATTTCTTATGGGGATTCTGAGTTGTGAAGGAGTGGCTCCAAAACGCCGTCCACTTTTCCATGCTGTTTCTTATCACCTTCAAAAGCAGTCCTGCAGATACTAGGAGGAGCAATCACAAATAACAGGAACGCCCTTGATCCCTGTCTGACCCCCCTCTGGAGACAGCCACACTCTGCCCCTCTGAGTTCTCGCCCCTGATACTGTCCGCCGGCTCAAGGGTATGGACACTACCTTATCCCATTCCTCCAGATGCACTGCTGCACTGGCCGCTCGCTTGGATAAGGGCCCCGTCTTTATCGGAGCTGCAGACTCTTGACTCGGTGACTACCAAAAGAGAAGATGCCAGGAATAACTGATTCTATCAACTTGTTTCTGATGTGGAAAGTAGTGTGTGCCAAGCACAAAAAACAGAAAAAATACTCATTTTGGATGCGCTGTTGAGGACACAACCAGGTGAAATAGGTTTGATAAATGAGAATTTATCAGGAGCTAAGTGGGAGCAGTCGGAACTCCATTTTGAGACTGGGCTATCAGATGTTCTTTAAGACGACGTCACGGGCTGTATGAAAAGAATAACACCACCAGGCTTCTAAATGAGTGTAAAACCACTTCAGCTTTGAACCACAGTGTACCAGTGATTTGTTTCCGTAATCATATACTCCAAAGCCAAAACAAATCCGCAGACAGGCCTGTCAAGCTGGTGGCTCCGGATGAAATGTAGTGTTTACCGAGATCAGTCCCACGGGAGCTCTTTGGAGAACTAATCTACAGCTCTTGATGCTATCCAACCGTTTGGCAATTTGTTTAAATATGATTGATGCCCTTGGAAAATATACATATATACTGGTGCAGTGAGCTAAAAGCAAAAAAAAAAAAACAGACAAGGCCTTTCAAGGAAGGATTGACTGATATGGCTGGTTATGCTCAATGTGGTCACTTTCTTTCAGCCTCAGACACATATAAAGCTGAATGCTAGACATTCCATAATCCCTCTGTTAGTTATCTTGTTAGATAGAAGTCTGGATGGAGAGAGCGTTGCATGAAAGGCTCTGGGGGAAGTGAATGACAGAGCAGCAAAGTTTGGCTATTATAATTGATGAGGGAGTGTAACTGTTTTTTAAGCTATTAAATTGGAACAAAGTTTGAAGGTCTGGAAAAAATATTAAAAAGATAAATCTCCCAGTGTTACTTTGAACCAACTTTATTACCGGCCAAAAACGCTGATATGGGATCATTCTGCAAAATCCCACACACAATAAGTTCAATGCCCACTTCCAAATTCTTGCCTTCCAGAATATCTGCCCAGGGCTACGGTATGGCTACGGTTAGGGAAAGGTTTTGGTTTGGGTAAATTAAAAAGGCAAATGGTCAATGCAAGTCGTAAACTAAACCCAGTTGCCAGGAAAAACTTTTGGCATCCTTCATTTCTGCAAATTCAACAAAGCTGAATGACGACATTTTTGCCTTCAGTCAGAGCAGGTGTAATACATTGTAGTGTATTAATCAACCATTGTTGAAAGGTACGTGGTATAATAACAGTATAAGATGCAAGAAAGACAACTAAGGATGTTGGGTTGGTTGGTGGGTCAAACAAACACAGCACTTTCACCCATGAGACCGCTGTTAGTGTCCAGTGTGAAACCAGAAGAACATCTTGACTGTACGGTCATTACATAACGTTACTACACTTTACTATGCTCGTCACGTAACCTTCAGTAAGAAAGTTCGCTAAGAGCAGTTGTTCTTTTGTTAATTTAACTTTGTAGTTACGGCAGTTAAATTTCATTATTATTTCTACAGAAACCCAGATCTTTTTTCTGACCTTATCCAAGTAAACCTGACCAATTGTTCGCAATGTTAACCACGTGGTATTGTGCGTTTCCACAAGCATGACACCAGGCTGATATGAAACATATTTAGGAAACTTGTTTCAGAAACATTGACAATCAACATATCCTGTGATTTTTAAGAAACGTACATTGCCAACTTTTTTTTCTGGCGACTGGGTTCTGCATAGAGTTGTTCTGATACTGATACCAATATCAGAAATGCCTGCGATACAGCCTAAAATGCTGGATCGGGTATCGGTGTTTGCGCGAGTCTATGTACAGAACCCATATCACATCATCCTATCATTTATCAGCTCATTTACGTTAAACAACAACAACAACACGTGTCCCTCGCTACCTGATCTGAACATCCTCTCCAATCGGTACTGCACATGCGCAACTCTCATCAGCGATGAGAAAAAATCGAGGTGTCTCACTTAGTACCATTTGGGCATGTGCTAGCAGAGAGTGTAATGTTAGCCAGAGTTAGCTTATTAATGAAATCAATTTTGCAATGTTTTACGCTGGAAAATCTGTCAAACTAGACAAAAAAATAAAGTTCTATGGCATTCGTTCTCTATGTATTTGTTCATGTTTTACATGGTGTTTAACCTGGGCCAGGCCATAAAACAATGATGGTATACATTATTGCATCAGTTTAGAGTGACGTTACGGTCCAGATTGTCATATAGGGTGACCGGGGCCTGTAGGATTCATGTTCGGGGAATATGTCGCTGAGGCTTAACTGAATGTCCAGTAGGCTACTTCATCAAGTCAACCGCCGGAGAAAAGTGGCTGCTGGCAGGTTGACATGGGGCTGAATTAGCACCATTTCCTCGGTCAGACAAGTGAACACGTATAAATGCGAAAAGCCCTATCTCGAGCCAGTGCTTGGTTTGTCCTTTCTGGGCTACTGTAGAAAAACGGCAGTGCAACATGGCCGACTCTGTGAAGACGACCCGCTCCCTGTGTAGGTATAAAGATCTCATTATAACGAAAAGACAATGATTCTTGTGATTATACACTGAAGAAAACAGACAAAATATTATATTCCATCTCTTTCAATAGATCCCCCTAAATGCTTGAGCACTGCTCTGTGCCAATGGAATTAGGCCTTGGACACTATTGTGTTATCATTGATATTTGTAGGTATGTGATTTAATGTCTCCCCTCTTATAATGTTGAAAAAGTACCCCAAAAAAAGGTCTTCACAGTCTCTCAGGCGGATTTATTCAGTCTCTACCTGTTTTAAAAAGCTTCAGCCCATCATTTAGGGAAACAAAATGTAATATGCGACATCAGCATAGCATTATATGCCTTTTTTTAGATAAAAGTAAATTCCATACTCGAAAATATTGAAAGATGAGCCGAACGAGGCACAATATTTTGAACTCATTAAATATTAGGTGAAAAATATTGCTACTTTCAATATAACAACCAAACTTGTCTGAGGCTATTCCAGCACATCAAACAGAATCACCCAAAAAGTAGCATTAGTGTTCAAAATGAAAAGGTCTTCCACTCCCCCCCACCCCCAGATACACCTGGGCGGAGAAATGATCCCACACGAGAACCAAGGGAGGGTTGGCGTTTGCGTGGGGCGGCAGCATGGGGCCCCCAGTGCTCTCCTCTCTCATGGCCACTTATCAAGTCTGATGCATCCCAGTCTTGGTGGAACAATACAGAAAGGTCATTCTCAGCTGGTAACCCACTTCGCCCCCCTCCGTCCCCCATCCCCCTGCCCCTGACGAGCAGTCGGTCTGTACCGTGGTACAGCCACCACCAACTGTGACTGACTGGAACCACTTTGTCACTTGGTGAACAGGAGGAACAGGAGGTCGGAGTGGCGATTCAAATCAGCCCTTCAAGTGAGAACAGAGAGGCAAATAATGCATTCATCTCTACCCTAAGCTTTGAACATGCCTCTGCTGTAATAGTCCCATCGCTACAGTCTTTGCAAGGGCCTTCTACAGTGTTTAAGCCACTCTTTCAGGTGTAGTTCTTTGATTCACACTGTGACTCTCTATTGGGTATTCGTGCCGGGGCGAGAGCTGCAGAAACGATTCCTCAGACTAATACTAATTAGCCTCCGGGATTATTTTTCAGGTGCCGCACTTCATCCGTCAAATAAAGTCCAGCAGCAAGTGAACGCAGCATTTAGATGAAGTTAAAATGATTTTGCAAAATGACTTTTTGCGCCAGTCCCCAGTGTCTACGGTGTTTACTTGTCGCTGGGGTGCAGCGGTGGGAGTTGCTCCACTTATAGAAAATGATTTGGGTGAATATCTGCAAACAGGGGTCTTTTTTTTTCCGCCCCCCACCCTCCCCACTATAATTAAACAATGTAAGTCTTATCTGGGGACAGGGGTATCCATAACGCCAACCTGGAGCACTTAAAAGCCATAAACACAAGACAAATGTTAATCAGCTGCACGAGTGAGCCATAATCAATCATACGACTTATAGCGGAGGAAACAGATTATTTCCCGTGCAGGATAGTGCTGATGCTTACATAAGAATATAAATGAATGCTTTCTAATTGTGAGAAATTCCCGTGTATAACCGGCACACAAATGCTGCTCTTATATAAGTGGAGGACAAGAAGGGAGCTGTGATTGATCACTATCAGGCTCATCCATGGGAAGTACAACAGCAGCACCCTGTGGCCGTGGGAACACATGACACGCTGAGTCCTCCTGTGCATGAGAGATCAGAGGGTTTAGAGAAAGTAGTACGTTTATATATATAGCACCCTTCTGGAGCAGAAATATTGATATGATAAAATAAATACATTTGAAGCCAAGGCGCGTCTGAAAAGGTAGATCTTGAGCTGCTTTTAAACCTGAGAGACCCACATAGACCCATTTGTTTTCCTTTTTTAGAGGGAACAGGGGATCTTTAGGGGGAGATAGCAGGTTAACAACATGCCACATAGAAGTACCATTTGTTAACAGATTTGGTGTGAATTTTTACAATTTTTTCACTTGAGAATTCATAAAAATGTCAAAAAAATCCCTCCAAAATACCACATTCAGACATCAACACCTCGAGGAACACCGTAGGAAAAAAACCAACAGAGATTTGGTGTCAAATACTTTTGACATTTGGTAATTACTGCAAGAATTACATTTTTTTGGTGATTGGATGGCGAGCATGTCTGTTCTGGAAACGGCTCAGAAACCCCCTTTATGTCCATAAACCTAGGAAAGACATACATCCTCTGAATGACCTCGGTCTTTGTGGTTGTAAAGTTTCATGAGGCTGTGATTACCCTCGAGGTCACAACAGGTCATTTTAAACAGTGATGTCAAGTTTCAAAAAGTGCAACGTGAAATGGCCACCATGGGGACTAACATCATCACACATGAATACAACTGGGCTCATTGGAGTCTCAGCTTTCCAGTTATACAAGCTTTATTTAATTCAAGATTAGGGACCACAGTGTGCAGTAATATTAAAATACACATTTTAGAAAAATAATAAGTGGGCATGTCTATGAGGGGGAGCCTCATGGGGACCATTCAAACCCATTTTCAGTCATGTATCTTGGGGTGAGAGGTCAAGGGGACCCTTGTGAATATGGAATTGCCAGTTATGCCCTCACCAAAAACAATGCAGCCTTTGAAACGTTACTAAGCCTCCTTCCTAACAAGCTAGTCACAAGCACGACACGGTTGGTAATAATGGCTTCCAGCTTCATATGATACCAGTATCTTCAAACCGAGCCCACCACAGCCTCTCGGAGACAGTAATGTTGTTGGACGGGATCGCACAGGTCTCGCAAGTGTCCCTAGAAGGGAAAGAGTTCCAAGGTTACCAAAACCTGCGGGTGATTTAGGCCTGCAGAAGGCCGTTATTTAGTAGGGATAGACTTTCAAAAGAGAAGGCATTGTTATCAGTGAATGAAAGGCCAACTCCTGACTGAGAGAGCCATATTGATATCAGTACCGCCCTCAACTATCCAGCATCAGTCACTTCAGGCATACCTGGTCCTTTAGCCTACAGTAGTCCAGTGTCAAAAGCCACAATGAGAAACCAGACTGAAGCTCATCGAGAATATTCTGCTTATCTGCTCGTCTTTTTCCAAGACTTCCACTATTATAAAAGGCATCTTGGAAATTGGCATATAAATGCAACCCTGTCTAGCAGGGTCTGCCTGAATGCATTGTGCAGCCCTGGTGACGGCTGTATTTTGTCCTCTCAAACATCCCATTAAACTCCATCCCCAGCTGGTAAATGTGTTTGTTATTGCAGGACTCAATATCCTCATGGTGCTGCATGCGCGCGGCTGCAAGCCGTGAAGTGTCACCTTTCCAGAAGGAGAGCACTTCATCAAGTCCGGATCCTCGAAGATTTTATGCAGCTCGGAGTCAACTTCCTGTTGACCGCAGGTCCCAAACCATATGCCGGCGTAGTCCCCAGAAAAACTACCAGGTGAGAGGGTTTTAATCACCTTTGAAATGAGTGATTAGAATAATTATTTCAGGGGAGAGGGATGGCTCCTGCTATTAACAGCCCTCTGTTCAATATCACAACAAATTAGTTCGTGCTCATTAGTATGAGTTGTGCTTGCCTAGTGGTTTGGAAAGCCTCCATTGGGAACCTGCTTTATTACTTCCCGTGAGTGGGGCATGTAATTAGCATTCGTCAAGTGCTGTGTTTATATAATGCCCCTCCTTTACAAAATGAAATTTTGATGTTACATAAGTGTAACTTACTTGCCTGATCAAGGAGGGTCTCCCTTGCGAGGCTAAATTGTTAGATTATAGGTCGGCAGAACTTCCTCTTGAACTCAAAGTCCGTGGAGAAGGACTGGCAGAGATGCTGCGAATCAACAGGTTGTGTCAAGTCAGAAGTCAAGTTTATTAGCTTTTATCACATATTAAATGGCCCACTGAGACATGCAATAATTGTAGATGAGTCAACCTGGGAGATCTACAGTATAATAAAAAAAAAAAAAATCTAAGCACATAAGAAAAAACACAATGAGGAAAACCTTGGTAGGGGGAATTCAAAAGGACAGAGGTCCCAAATGTACAGAAAGTTGTACCAATCAGTAGAAACACAACTTACAACAACTGGAATAGAATCAAACGATGACAAAGAAGTGTTCAGATATTTTAGTAGTCAAAGTATCAAAGGTAAAAGTACTCAGCAGGCAGCAGAAAGGCCCCTGTCAGTACTGTATAATGCATTATCACACTGGATACTGATGCATTCACATGTAAGGAGCATTTAAAAGGAAATATTCTTTGTCCTTGCATTGTTGATGATGTTGATACTGTAACTTGATTGTATTCATGCCAATGCATCTTTAACTCCGTTAGTCAGTTCTCCAGGGGAGCAGAACCAAGCCAACAACCAGCCATTCTTTATTATGTTAATCATGTTTGAATAAATCTTAAATTAATCACTTGTTAGGCGACTGTTCTCTTGTCTTTTCTTCTAACATTTTTAACAAAAATATTAACTTTTGAATTGTCGTAGGATTAGAGTGGTGGAATATATCTAAATACATTTACTTAAATACTGTAGGATACTTAACCACAGTTTTGTGGTAGTTTTACTTTACTTGAGTATTTCCATTTTGTGTTGCTTAACACTTCAACTCCACTAATGTTTCATTCAGCGGGCAATACTCTAGTTTGTGCTCCACTATATTTTACTATTAAAATTACATTTTGAATCACGGTTTTCATACAAAACAAATAATCATCTTGAAAAATATGATGCTTTTTTATAGCTTAAACTATCACGCAGTATATAACAGTTACATTTGAAAGTTACAAAAAAAAGTTACAATATGAACGAGAGCCTTTCCTTTTTTAATGAATGAGGTCTCCTGGTCAGTGTGCAGGGGACACAATTGCAGTGCGCACACACTTCCTGATGGAGCTGCTCCTGCGAAGAATAAAAATACACTCCTAGCAAAGCCAGCTAGACGAGTTGTGAAAAAGTTATGTCTGGCTGTCAAGTGGATAGAGAAAGGCTATTTTTAAAAATGGACGTCATTCCTCGGTTTTCTGTACATTAATAGCAGAAAATATCCCCATGTCCAGAGAGCCACCGGCACTGGTGACAAGACAACTGCGAAGGGTTGGATTGTTAAAGCTAATTAAGTCCCGGTACCTAGCGTTAGCAACCAGGCTAGCCAGCTAGCGCAAACTGGCTAGCCAATATACTGCAGGCCTTAAGTATCTTGCTTTTACTCGCGAATGTTGTATGGTACTGTTTAAATGTGGTCAGCACTAGTCTATAATAATGCTATAGGCCCGTATTACGTTGCAAAAGCTAACTTTGAGTACTCTTTAGTGTCAGTGACAGTTTTTGCTGGGGCAGCTACAGCTCGCTCTGCTAGCTAAGCTACGCGGTTAGCCAGTTGGTTGACTGCATCACACTAACTTAGCTGACAGGAGGCTAACATTAAGCCGTTGAATCTTGTTTGAGAGGATGTGTAACCAACCGTGTGGCCCCCTTTTAAAGTATAGCTAAAGCTAACCGTAACGTTATTCATTATGTTACTTAGCCACGTCCCTGGCCGACGACAAGTTAGTCTACAATTGTGCCATTGTGGTAGCTAGCTAAATGTCTTGAAGCAAGTCTTCTCTTTTGCCCAATTTAACTGTGAAAAGGTGTCAACATATGTGTTCTTCTTGTCTGCTGTTTGCTCTTTTCAGTAAGCTGCTAGCTGACGTTAGCTAGTAATGTCTCTAACGTTGCCATCCGTCGATATACTTGAAACACCTCCTGGATATCCATTTGAAGAAATCAACTATGAGGATATTGAAGTCGAGGAGGTGGGTTGTGTTTGGTTTTGTGGTCTGACACCGACTTAAGACCAAACGCTCATGCTCTACATGAACGTCCAGAAGACAAGGAGCTGACGTTTACTTTGGAGTAATGTTAACTTTCTGATGTACTGTCCCTATTCAGGTGGTGGGGAGAGGAGCTTTTGGGGTTGTTTGCAAAGCCAAATGGAAAGGCAACGATGTCGCGATCAAGACCATCGAGAGCGAATCGGAGAGGAAAGCCTTTATTGTCGAGGTATTGTTGTGATTGTCTTTACCCCACGACTGCAACATGTTTAGTTGACACACAAACACACACACGCTCTGTCAAGTTCTAGTGGGACAGAGTTTGTGTAATGACAGCCTGTGTGATACATATTTGTGTGCTGAAAGTATTAAATAGCATGCATGCAGATGACGTTTTTCCTCTTTGTCTCCAGCTCCGGCAGCTTTCGCGTGTGAATCACCCCAACATTGTGAAGTTGTACGGCTCTTGCAATAATCCAGTAAGTTGGCTGGACTTGTATTACATGTCACGCTCTCTTAACCGCGCAGCCACATCGACGATTCGACTCCCCAGCAACGGCATGTCCCAGTACGATCCTGTGTGTTTTCTATTATCTCTCTGGTTGCGTTTCTGATGATTTTTCCTCTTCCCTCTCAGGTCTGCCTTGTGATGGAGTACGCTGAAGGCGGGTCATTGTACAATGGTGAGTCTACACGCATACTGCTGAGCGACACACTGCTGTATTACAGATGGCTGTATTTGTCTCACCTTTGCTAGTGGTGAAACGGAACACAGCCTTGCACAGACATGAGAAGCAGCCCTGTTCAGTTTTTAACCCTCCCACTGTTTGCATGTTCAGTCGTTTGTCCCAGTTCCTTGATAATCTAGTCTTTGCACAGTGACATGCGGCACAACCTTGTTTGTCCCTGCAAGTTAATATCCCAACGGACCTGGGAAATAGGGAGCTGTAACAAACAGCAATATGCATTAATGTTATAATGTGTTATTAAAGATACATATGTGTCTGCAAAGTTCAGCATCATAGAATTTGTGTGCACGTGACCCCCATGACTGTTATGTTATGTTTTTAATAAGTTTAACTTAGTGGATGTGGGCCACTAAAGCTGACCAAATGTATTACTCAAATTTCACAGAATTTGGTTGGCACTTGGATAATTATTTTTATTGCAATTTGGGTCTTGTTTTGACAGTTTTGACCATCATAGCTATTGGTAATAATAACTCAGTCGATTGTTGAGGTCTGAGAATGTAGCGACATCGTTTAAAAGAAGTTACATGGGGTCAAGAAATGTGAGCAGATGTCGGACCGTTGACAGGTTTCAATCAAGCCCCCAGGCCTGCTTTCAATGTGACCTGCTGTACATACAGCTCCTCTACAGTGAGGGATTATTATCGACATTTTGGCGTGCGTGTTTCGTGAGCATATAGGCCTTTTATCTGCTTTCCCAGGGCATCAGTGGTTGGAACGGCTTTTATTCCCAAAAGGTTTCGAATCGGGATGCTTTTGTTGTTTCCAGGATGTGAATCCCACAGTGTGAAACGCTGCGCTTCACACTTCACAATAAGCTCTCCTCCCTTGTTACCGAATCTCTATCAGAGTTACTCTCGGGGGCTACCCTATGGGCGCCATATTGCCTTGTGAATGCTGATTTTGAACAATCTGTTCTCAGTTTTCCCACCTGGAATAAACTTGTGGAAAACGCTGACAGAGAAAGTCGTTCAGCCCTGTGTGTTAGCCTTGTGTTCAGCCCCCTTTTTGAAACACAACAACTCCCAATTGACCTAATCTTTAGACCGCTATGGAAACGCTGACAACAATGGGATGAAAGGAATTTTTAAGTTCCTTGAAAAGTAGTCCCTGGAATAAAATACCCAGGAAATTCTTGGTTGGAACAGAGCTGTCTCGAAGCCCTACTTCCTGCGTGGTTCCTCTCTGTAGGTTCATTGTGTGTGGTGGTGGTGGTTGTGACTGTGCTCTCTTGTCCACAGTGCTGCATGGTGCTGAACCCCTCCCCTATTACACTGCTTCCCATGCCATGAGCTGGTGTTTTCAGTGTTCCCAGGGCGTGGCCTATCTCCATGGCATGAAACCAAAGGCTCTCATTCACAGGGACCTCAAGCCACCCAAGTATGCTCCTCCTCACCTCACTCTCTTGTCTCCTGTTTCACTGTGCCAGCAAAGTGCCCGGTGGTTTCCCCCTTTTTCTTTGATTTACTTCATGTTCAACAAATATTGTACTTTTGAAATTGATCAGATTATTGTGTGGCAGAAGTGTAAACGTTTATATCTTTACATATGGGGTTATTGTGTCTTTACAGATGTGTGCAGAGGTGTCAGAGTAGGCAGGGTTTGAACTTGTCTCTCAAGCTCTTCTTTAAAAGAGAGTTTTCGTGTTTATTTTGAACACACTGAACCCCATTTAACTCTGAAGTCCTGCGGAAGTGGAGAGAACTCAAACGTTTGTGCAGTGTAACACAGTTATGATGCCATATATCAAAGAAAAAGAAAAAACGGCTGCACTTTCACTAAATGTTTGTCATTTATTTAAATGAGACATGTATAAAAATGTCTTGTTTTAAAAAAATATTAATATTTTAAGCTTGGATTTGGTTATTTTTTCTGATGGAAGCATATTCATATTGTTACGTGAAACATATTTCCATACATGCACACACACACACACACACACACACACACACACACACAGAGTATTTCTATTAAAAGGATCCTTTTTCTGAGCTCAGAGCTTTTAAATGAAACAATCTGGGGAAAAAAGAAGACGTCAGAAGTATAAAAGTTTTGAAACCACTGTGTGTACGTTGTACCTGTCGCTGGTTATAGCACTCTTTTATTACAGCACCTTTTCTTTTTACTCAAACAACTCCGAAAGTTAACTTTATTTATTTTTTTAATTGATTACTTCAAGTTCAAAGCATTGTCAGCATCTAATAGAGTTTATTTCTTGCTCTTTTTGTTTTTCTTCCAGTCTGCTTCTAGTGTTAGGCGGCACTGTGCTGAAGATATGTGACTTTGGAACAGCATGTGACATTCAGACCCACATGACCAACAACAAAGGAAGTGCAGCATGGATGGCCCCAGAGGTATTTGAAGGCAAGTATGAGTGGCATTCCAAGTAGTTGAAGAGCTTTGGATACCTGCCCTGTTAGGTGTTGTTTTTTATCTAAATAGTGTATATTGTTTGATTTCTGTAAATGCTCACAGAATCACCACAAGCCAATGAAACCAGCTCACTAGGGACAGGATTTGAGAACTTGTTCCCGTTGAGTGCTTGTCTGATTCGTTGAGATCGCATATCTCCGAGCCAATTGATTCCTCTTAGTGATGTGCAACATCATTGTCAACTGTCAGAGAAGTTGCTATTACTCTGAGGGGAAGCACCCTATTTCTTCCCAGCTGATGCAACATCTTAAACAACTAATCTGTGTTGAATTCAGCAGGAGAGCTGTTTCTGTTAGCCGTTAGCAGCCTCTGCGCAGCACAGTCCTGCTTGGCTAAATAACAATGCTAGCAGCTAATGCTAACAGAGGTTACAATGATTATGATGGGTTCAATCTCTGATTGGTAGAAATTAGTATTAGGCGAATGTAAATTATAACGTGATCATGACGTGTTATCTTGTAAATTGCCGTAAAACTTGACCTGTTTTAACTTCCTAAAACTAGCTCTGAGCAGCTTAAATCATTGAAAGTATTTACCAAGATTTTTCTTTTCATTAAAGCAAATATTTAAATATAAATACAACTATTCATTTGACATCATTACAGTACATCATTTGAATTTTGTGTTTTTTATGCAAACAACCACTATAGATGACAATAACAAAGTAAAGGGATAATATTTAGACTCTTTGACAGATTACACTGAATCAGCAACGGAATCAATAAAGAATCGATAAATCTCATGAATTCCCATCCCGACAGCTCACTCATTTGTATATGCTTTGTTCTTGCACCCACCTGTGCCCGGTCACCATTCACCTGAATGGCAGCTTAGCGCTTGCAGCATCGTGGCACTAACCCTTGAGTCAGCATCAGCAGCCTGACTCTGCTGCTCTATTGATGGTGGTCTCCCAAGCACAGTGAGACGATGAATGGAGTGATGCTGCTGGCTTTATTTCCCCCAGGAGATGACGGTGTAAAATGTGTGTTCTCATTCAGCCAGGAGCCTAATGTACTTCTACATGATGGGACAGGTTCTTGGCCGTTACCTTGTTTTTGGAGGCAACTTACAAGACTCCAGTGCGATTAAACAACTCATTTCTGCCCTCTCTGTGAACTCTTTACAACTAATATGCATCCGCTTTACCCACACAGCAACTTTTTGAATAGGTGCGTGATGTGCACTTAAATTCTGCAATAATAGGCCAAGTAATTAAGCAACACAGGAGCCGCTCCTCGGTTAAAAAATTGCTCCCTTATTCTCTTCCTCGTCCTCCTCCTCCTCCCCAGTGAAAGCAGAGATGAGATAAAAGCTGCTGTGCTTTCTCTGGCTCATCCTCTCTCTCATCTCAAACGTGCCACGGAGAATTACCTTTTTATCAAGTCAGTCAGTGATGTCAAACGCAGCCTGTCCGCCCCGTTTGAAGAGGACCTAAGTGTTGCTGTGCCTTCTGATGTACGTTGCAGGCAGCAATTACAGCGAGAAGTGCGACGTGTTCAGCTGGGGGATCATTCTCTGGGAGGTGATCACTCGCAGGAAGCCCTTCGATGAAATCGGAGGACCAGCCTTTCGCATTATGTGGGCCGTGCACAACGGTGAGTCACTTACTGTGTGTGTGGGGGGGGGTGGGTGGGTGGAGGAGCTATAGGATGCAAAGGCCATGTCCAGCTGTCAGCTGCTGTGAGCCTTCAGACGTGCCCGCCCCGCTAGGCCTGCTGGGAGACTGTGAGAGTATGAAGAGCCTGGCAGGAGAGTGTAGCTGAAAGGCATGTTCACCTGTGCTCGTGCGGAGATGGATGGGGGGAGAATACTAATGGGACACTAATAACATCTGGCCACAGGTTTAATATTTGAATCTGCCTGCCTGAGACATTATGGTTGGTGCAGCGGGAGACGGGGGATTTAGCATAAATATGAAATATTTATGTCTGGTGTGATGGTAAATGTTGTTTCTTTGTTTGACTGTTTTTTGTTTTTTTGTTTCTTTTCTTACACATTCAGGCACAAGACCTCCTTTAATCAATAATTTGCCCAAGCCCTTAGAGAGCCTGATGACCCGCTGCTGGTCTAAAGACCCCTCTCAGCGGCCTTCCATGGAGGAGATAGTGAAGATCATGACTCATCTAATGAAGGTAATCTGCTTCCCCCTTTTCTCCCAGGCTTTCATTAAACTGGAGCGGATGAACGGGATTAGGTAAAGTTTGAATGCGACATAAAGTTACAGTACACACTGTATCGTTTTCCACAGAGAGGTGTTCTTGTCAGTAGGCCGTCCCTCATTGATATGAATGGGGTGGATAAAAGTAATCATTTCATTTCGAGGTGTTCTGACTCATTCCTGCAGCACTGCAATCTACATCCTCCAAAATGACCGTACAGTTCAATCAACACGTCTCAGTTTAAGCAAATTCAAATAGTAGCAGTAGTTTTAGGTAGGTACCTAATGAATATAAATATTTGAACTTTGATTCAGCACGTCATTACCTGCAAGTCTAACTCGTGATGCGGTCACTCCAGCAGCTCGGGAGGAATATTTGCTGATTCAGAGTTTGTGTCATCCTGGAAAGCGGCCTGGCTCCTCATATTGACAATTTCCTACGGGTCACTCCCCTGCACATCCCTTCTCTGTTTATTCATTCAAACACACTTGACACTTTACATTACACTTCATCATACTTGTTTATAGTACTGTTATCTGTTTGGTGTGCACTTTATTTTATATTCTTTTATATTCTATCGTTAATCTTAAAATGTTTCTAGCCAGACTAAATGAGAAAACAAGCACTGTGGCTTATGAAAGTGCCCTTAGAAGATTTCTTTCTTCCTTTCTTGACAGTAAACCATCAGCACATATGTTTACTGGTAGTTTAGCTTTTAGATTGAAGCTAAAAATCACACATCTACTGTCAAAATCCTGTGGTTGGTCTTAATTGCTTTCGCACTACAAATTAACCCACAGTCCAATTTAGAACCGAACCGAAACCGATGTTTTCAGGCCATCTCTGCCCAAATAACAGCGCAAATAAGAGGTACATAATATAAGAATGTAAGTCATAATTGAAGCTTTTTTTTTTCTTCTTTTGGCAGTACTTCCCAGGATCTGATGAACCCCTGCAATATCCATACCAGTATTCAGACGATGGGCAGAGCAACTCTCCAACTAGCACAGGTACGGGAGTCCCACCAGCACAGGAAGTTGATGTTAAAGCAGTACCCGGCACTTACTGCACGGCTGTCCATGATGCAGACACGCACACAGATGTTTTACTCACTGTTGCCGCCATTCAATGCTGCTGGTATACGCACACATGTAGATAAGGGGTTGTGATTGGCCTCTCTAAATCCAAAGTTTTTCAACTTTGCGTTTTTAAATCCCCAGATAATAGGTATGTGGAGATCTGTGATTGTCTGGTATCGCAAGACTCCTACATTTCTAAATTCTGTCTTTTAATGTTTTTGAATTATTTTGAGTTTTTCCACATGTTTTTTCAGTGTTGTGAAACACCAAATATAAGCAGCAAATGCATTGTAAAATCTTAAAAAGGCACTACAGTTGAGAAATTATGAAAGCTATAAAGCCTCTCTCCTGTCCTGCGTCTCGGGGAATGCCAGGTTCCTACGTGGACTACACCAGCACAAGCAGCAAAAGCGATGCCAACATGGAGCACAGTGATTCTCAAGGGAGCAATGACACTATCAAGATCACGCCTCAGTTCGCCCCTTACTTCAAGCCAAAGGTAAACCAACTCTTCAGTATGATTAAGTATTGTCCCAAACAGGCTCCTGTAGTGACGGTTTGTCTTTGGTTCCCTCAGGCAGACCCGCTGAGGACTCTGCCTCTGTCCAGGGGGGGCAGCGTTGAGAGTCTGCCCGCACGGACGCAGTGCCTGGCGTCGTCGGACAGCAAAAGAATGAGCGCCGACCTGTCGGAGCTGGAGCCCAAGATGCCGTTTACGCCTGCAGGTAATGCCAGACATTTACACGGCACACGGAAGCAGGAAGAGGAGCTCATCGAGGCAAATTGGGCATGTCGCTTATGAGGTTCAGAATGTTCTAATTAAATAAGAAACGTTGCACAGAAGGCATGCAAGTGTTATTGTCAAGTCTTGTTGGAATGAGGCCTCTCCCAAGTCCACAAGAAACTCCTCCCACGACACTTTGTGTCAGTTTATTTTTCATGTGCTTTCATCACATAGAGTAGATTGATTCCTCATATAAACACAGCCATGTCCCCCCTGAACGCTAAGGCAGCAGAAAGACAGCAGACTCACCAGTGCTGAGGAATTTACATTTGAGAGTATGTCAGGGCTTTTGTTGTTGCTCTTTTAGTTTTGTCACACTTTGATGCAACGTTAATGAATGGAGTTCGTGTAATTCGAGCACCGACGTTCTGTGTCCGAACGCCCCGCTGTCGTTTGTGCCGAAAAAAGCAGCGTCTGGAAACAGACGTGCATGCTGCTCGTGCACGTGCACTGTATGCTCTGCATGTGCGTGGCCCACGATTCCACACAGTCCTGCCGTGGGACCCCCCACCCACCCACCCAGTCTGTCTTAGTCCGCATGCTTGTCGTGTTCGCAGCTGTATGTGTGTATGTGTGTGTTTTTCGCAGCACGTCCGCAGTTTAAACGAGGCCACCGTAAAACGGCATCGTACGGCACCATTCTGGATGTCCCCAAGATCGTCGTCACAGGTATCTCTGGGGCCACTGGGCTTCCTGGTGACCGGGTGGAGCTGGCTTGGCTTGGCTGTTGTGGGTTGCTGTGCTCTCTGACGGGGCTCTCTCCTGTGTGTGTCACTCCATATGATACCAACCGCGGAATGTTCATTCATATTAACGATGTTGCATGTTAAGGGCAGTCTCTATTTTTAAGAAAAGGATGTTATTGACCCTTTGCTAAGCCCCGCCCCCCGCTGCTAGTCTGACTAGCTGTCAGAGCTACCGTGGAGCCCACACTGTCACTAACTGCACTCCATGAATATATATAATCGAATATTTAAAGATAGAAGCTAATGCTACAGATCACAGTGTAAAAGGGTCCCACCACATCACTCTGGCGGATGCTACACTATGGTTGGCCGGTCCGCTTTCGAGCGGCGGGACTTAGCAAAGGGTCAGTTGAGCCGGTCCTGGAGTAACACACATCGGAGTTGCCTTTTTGTCTCTGTGTCTTCTGTGATTTTCCAGTTGGCAGAAGCGGGACATGAGTTAATATCCTCATCTGGTGTCACTTTTTTTTTGTTACACCCAAAATCTAGTTCCAGCTCATTAAGTGTCCGTCACCTGTGTCAATAACGACACATTTTGAGCTGACTCTAGGGCATCCAATCATTAGATCCGTTGGGCTGACACAGGTGAGATGAACCCTTTAACTCACGTCCCCATCCTCTCTGTCTCCTCGCTGGCTTGGCTGCAGCAGATCACGAGTAACTCAGTGCTCCAGTTCTCTGCATTTCAGCTCGTCCTTGCCTTTCATGCATCGAGGACTTGGCTGGTGGGTTGTTGTTTTTTTTGGTGGGTTTTTTCTCCCCCCTCTTGCTCTCTTAACATCCATTAACTTTGGAAAAAAACTCCTTTTGATTAATTCCTCTCGCATTGAGGGTCAGAGCTATTATTACAAGCAGAGGTACCAGTGAAAGGAATGGGGACAGCTCTAGATTTCAGGAAAAAAAGGGCTTTTATTTTGAAACATGTTGAATGTAATCCGGTGACTAAAGGAGTCAGCTGATGCATGTTATTACATAGTGCTCGTGTACACGAGGTCATAACTCCTTGGTAGCCATTGAGTAGTGATGTAGCGCTATACAAAGTTCACCATTCGGTATATATCTCAGGTATGAGGTCACGGTACAAAAACTTTTCAATAGCAGGAAAATTCAATTCAGTTTCGTGACACACAAAAAAAAATAACTGTAGCGAGTTCCACTCAGTGTATTACAACAACAACAGAGGAGGCCGAATCTGTCCTACAAGTTCTTTGTGTTCTCTTCAGTGTGCTTGTCTGTTAATGTGTTCTGCCTTCAGTGTGTCGTAGACAGAGCTTCGAGGTAAACCCAGTCACTCTATTAGTTTTCAGTGAGTAAGTGAAATCAACTTGATGTGTCCCATGTCATGTAAAGTTTGGGAAATGCGCAGACTATGGAGTAAAAAACGTGTAATCCCAATACACATGACATAGTCGTGTTGCATATTGCTATGTGAAACCTGGGAGTGCTATGTTATATGCTGTATATTGTGTTTGTGGGTAGGTTTAGTCTACGGTGGTGTGTGTGTGTGTGTGTGTGTGTGTGTGTGTGTGTGTGTGTGTGTGTGTGTGTGTGTGTGTGTTCGTTGTGCACCGTCAGAAGTGCTGGGTGCCTTTTAGAGCCTCCGTCCCTTCTGGCCGTGCCACAGCGCCGTGTAGACGGGCCAGCACACGGAGGGTTAAATCAGTGCAGCTGTCCCCGGGGCACCAAACATCGCTGTCTGCTAGCTCTGCCGGGGTCTCACTCTCTGCCCCCCCCCCCCCCTCAGAGAGTAATTTAATCTAGATTATCTTTGAAATATAACCGCAGCTTCCCCCCCCCCCTGTCCGTCCTGTCCACAGCCACATGCGAGCCTCAGAGACGTCGGTCCGTGCAGGATCTGCCAGGCATCGGCACAGAGTCCAGCCAGGTAAGACACGGTCACTGTTGGGATCGAGAGCGGATAGGGGTCGGTGTAGCTGCGGTTATATTTCAAAGATAATCTAAATTAAATTACTCTCTGAATGAAGGAGGCATGTGGCCCTCTGTCGCTCGTGTCAAAGTACATGAAAACAGTTACTGCGGTAATGTATATATATATGTGTATGTATATATCTATTTATTTTATTTTTTTCTCGTGGCATGTGTAATTGTAAACAAAAAAAAATACTTTCCTCAAACTTGTGGTCATTAATAACTTCTATTGTGCTTTGCTGTTGTCTAATGAAAGAAGACGGCAAAAATGGGACTTGAAGGCTTTTCCTTTTTATTCCCATAAAAACGAATTTGCTCGTATGTAGGCCTATAAACAAATATATGAATACATAGACTGTATCTTACGCCAACATGAAAGACTTGGCTTTATTGAGACTGTCTATCGATCTCCTGCGCTGCGTTTCAGCACCCGGGACAGCGCCACACACACCCGCTACACAAACAAACCGAGAATAACTCAAAATATTTACTGTTGATGCATCATGAATAATGTGAGATTGATATTCCTTATTTCATGGGCTATTTAGATTTTTGGGGTAATGCATAGCCTATTTAAAAAAAATCAATGTCAAAAGCACTTCCATTGTTGTTTAATATTATTTAACATGGAAGCTAATAAACACCTCGTCTTCAAATGTAAGCTTTATGATGCTCGGATGAACTCCAGCAGAACCCGACCAAAGGGGTTTATCTCTTTGTATTGCCGCTGTCATCATTCCTCCCGCGGAAGCCTTGTGGATGTGTGACTGATGCCGTCTTTCAGAAGCGTTCTTTATCAAGAGAGAGAACCCCTTTGGGAGGAGAGGTCACGGAGTATGACACGTGTTTGATATGTCAGACGAACAGCCCGGCGCTCCTTTTTTCTCAAACCTCTCTGGGCTTCAAACGGACTCCGGGGCTCGGGAGTGTTTCTCCTGCTTTCCCAAACATTTGTCTCCATTTGTAATGGATGTAAAGCCACAGCTTTGTGCACTCAGAAGTTCATCTGGAGTTCAGCGTGAAGACTTTGAACACAAATACTGTTCGCTGAAGAAGATAAATCGCGCCGTGCTCCCTGTTCAGATTCCCAGTAGCGTGACAAGCGCCATTGATCATGGAGTTGTGTGTTTGTGTGAGTTTTGCTTTGTTACTGTTCTGATTCTATTCCCATGTTTGGATCCAGAGACACTAACCTCAGATTCACTGCATACAAAACAGTCTGTTTGGTCATTTTAGACCAGTGTTCATTGTTTGAATTCTCCTTATTTTCAATGACATTCTATCACACCATCCCTTTGATGGCTGGACGTACTCCAGTATGAATGGAATTCAGCTTCATTTGGCCCACGCCTCCAAATGTGCATGATAAGCAGATTAGAGCGGCATTATTGGTTTTTCACTCTTTATTTTTTGTGGTGGCCCAGGTCACATGTTGCCACTCGGGAGCCGTGACTGGCTCGCCAGATGACTGACGGGTGTCTCGTGTCCTCTCTTAGGGGAGCAGGAACAGCAGCCGGTCCTCCAGTCCGAGTGTGAGGATGATGCCTGACAAGACGAGCAGCAGGGGTTACTTCTCCCCCGACGAACCCACAGGTACTTGCAAAGCCAAAATGATGTGTTTGCATAAAAGTGTTTCCTCTTTTGTCTTCATAAGGCCAAACAGATGGAAGTGTGAATGCCCCCCTGACTGGCATGCATTTTGTTAATATTTTGCAAACACGGCGGTTGTAACAGCATCTGTGTCATTGTGGCCAGATGTTTTTACATCTGTCAGGCTCCACTGGAGACACTGTAGTGTTGGATCACTGATTTCGGGTCAGCCCGAGCTGAGGAGGCGGTCAGAAAGGTTATTTCTGAGGGTGGTGGAACAGCCGACGCCGTTCCCGTGCAGTCACAGAGAAAAACCAACTCTTTTCTCTTTCCTCTCTTTCCTCAGACACCAACGGCTCGGACAACTCCATTCCCATGGCTTATCTCACCCTGGATCACCAGCTGCAGGTACACCGTCGTCGTTTCATTTAAATATTGTCCGATCGCAACTTTAACTTGGGTGGTGTTGCGGCGCCGCTCTTTTCCTCTCAAAGATGAGTTGAAGGGCATTGTGAATGACTTCATTATGAAGGGATTAGCCCTGAAAACATGATGCTGTCTGAAAAGTGGAATGTGCATATAAATACACGTTGGCAGCACCAGTGAGATGTTTGGGGTATTATTAACTGCTCAGACTAGCCGGTATAAATACATTCTGCCGTCATGCGTGGGCAGACGTCAATTAACAGCAGCATGCGTGTTGTTGTTTTTCTTCCAGCCTCTCGCTCCTTGTCCCAACTCCAAAGAGTCCATGGCTGTGTTTGAGCAGCACTGCAAGATGGCCCAAGAATACCTGAAGGTGCAAACGGAGATCGCCCTGCTGATCCAGAGAAAGTACGTTGACTTGCAACAAGTGTGTTGTGTACTACACTGCAGATGGTAAAAAATGACCAATAATGATACAGATTCATGCCACTCAAGTGAGGCAGTGGAGGCTCCAGAAACGAGCGGAGCAGTAATTCACTAAATTCATTAAGTCGAATAAATTCCACATGTTAGTTTTGAATCGATCCAAAACAAGCGGCCAAAAAACAGCAGCCCTCGCTATAAAAGATAACAGCGCTTCATATCCCGTCTGCGCAGGAAGGAGCTCATCGCTGAACTGGACCAAGACGAGAAGGACCAGCAGAACACGTCCCGTCTGGTGCAGGAGCACAAAAAGCTGCTGGAGGAGAACAAGAGTCTGTCCACGTACTACCAGAAGTGCAAAAAGCAGCTGGACCTGATCCGGGTCCAGCAACAGAAGAGACAGGGCACGTCGTGATGAGACAGAGACGTCTATGAACTGCTACCAATCCCCCCCCCCCCCC